>NW_024610010.1:0-124999 GCF_016920785.2 Ixodes scapularis
CCTTGGCGTTGCCTCCACCTATGACCTTGCCGTCGTCCTCTTCTGTCCTGGCGTTGGCACCAGGCCCTACAGGCTTCTCGGCCTTCTCATGCACGACGTCTTCGAACACCCCGGGGGTCGCCTGGACCGTCGGTACCGACGCCGATGGTTCTGGCGTCTTCTCTACCGAGGCTGTATCGACCGCCGTGCCCTCGCGTGGGGTTTCCGAAACCGTCACCGTTGCCGCCGACGCCGCTTTCTCACCTTCGAACTCGTCCACGAGGTCGAGGTCATCCGGCGCCTCTTGGGTGTTGATGCCGGTGGCGCGAGCGTACGTCTTAACGCACGCTGCGGCCTCGTGTCCAAAGGCCTGGCACTGGGCACACAGGGGCACCCTACAATCCCGACGTATATGGCCTGTTCGGCGGCACCGCAGACAGATCGGCGCCCGGCCGGGGACGACGACGAGAACCTTCCCTCCACAAATCCGCAGCTGGTGCGGAAGGCTTTCCAGGGCAACTCCTTCGTTGAGCTCCATCCGCACGACCAGCGTGGTGTACTCGACATCAACGAAGCCATCAATTTTCCACCTTCGCGGATAATTTCCTTGACCACGCCAAAGGGTTCAAAGGCGCGACGCACCGTGTCCACCGGGACGTCGAAAGTGACCCAGTGGAGCTTGATGTGAAGCTGCCTTCGACTCGGGTCGACGACGAGACAAAACCGGCCTTTAACTTCCAAGTGACCGGCTTCCAAAAGCTTGGCCTTGTCTTCCGGCGTGCGCAACTTGAGAAGCCAGACGTGGCTCATCTGGAAAGCACCCAGACCAGCCACGCCCGGCAAAACGCCCACCTTGTTCAGCGGCTCTCGGAAATCCTCGATCCGATATGGTCGACCTTGCAGGTCAGCGTGAAGTGTCACGCTGAGCATTGCAGCATCTCCGGTGGGTAGGGCAGGCAGTTGCAGACAGTAATCTATAGGCAAAAAAGCAGCACTCGTTTCACCGCGGCCGATAACGGCCGCCGCCGCTTGCGGGGAGCGATTCATGAGCACGTCCGCTCGGGCTGATAGCCCAAATCAGAATCAACCACTCGGCCACGCACGCGTTTGCTCGGCAACGTGCAGGGCATTACTCCCCCTCCCCCCTCCTCCTTTTAAAGCGCTTTGTCTCGATGCGACGTCCCAGGAAACAAAAACAGCAAAAAAAAAAAAAAATATTGGCAAACTACATAAACTTGTGCAACACAATCCTATCGACCGTATTACAGAACACAATTCACAGTCCTACCGATCGTAGTACGGCTTGAGGCGCACGACGTGGACGACTTCCGGTCGTGGAGGGCGGCGTGATGAAGTCCGTGTTCCATCGTGCATCACCTCGTAGTTAAGATCTCCAAGTCGACGAAGCACTTTGTAGGGTCCGAAGTAGCGCTTCAGGAGTTTCTCGCTTAGGCCCCGTCGTCGTATCGGAGTCCCAACCCACACACTGTCTCCGGGTTTGAAGCGAACGTCGATCCAGCGAAGGTTGTACCGGGTAGCGTCGACACGTTGTTAATCTCGAATTCGGAGTCGGGCGAGCTGGCGAACTTCCTCTGCTCGTTGAGCTACAACCTGTTTGTCGGGGCTTCCATCGTCAGCTGGTTCGTGGGGTAGCATCGCTACCCCATGGTCGTTACTTTTCTGCCATGCACCAGCTGAAACGGTGTTACTCCTGTGGTCTCTTGTACCGCTGTGTTGTAAGCGAACGTGACGTAGGGTAACACCACGCCTCAAGTCTTGTGCTGTCCCTATTGAAAAAGGCCAATATGAACTCGGCTTATTGGAAATATTGTATTCCAATGAAGTTGTTGGAAACCAATAAAAACTTATTGTTATCCGATTAACCCAATACGCACGATGGGAATTCATATCGGAGCACAATATCCCAATATAGTATGCGGTTATTGGTATACAACAGGATATTGGAGCACAATATCCCGATATAACTTGCGGTTATTGGTATACAACACGATATCGAAGCACAATATCCCGACAAAACTTACGGTTATTGGAATAGAATACGACACCGCGTGCATATTGGTGACCGACATGGACATACTGTGCGGCCACACGATATATAAATATCGGTCGTCGATCACGGGCCCACAGGAGAATACAATATCGCGTGGATAAATCTCAGAAAGAATTCCAAGTTACACACATGAATTACGTCGGCATATACCGCGGACTAAGAGGATACGTAACACAGTATTGATCGCCCGTGAAGCAACATGTGGATATCGGTACGCCCACATATACGACATCGCGTGAATGATATCGTAGAACAGCAGGAGTTACCATACGGCAATACGAGAGAGAACGATATTGGGGGTGGATACACACAGAACACAAACGTTCCGCGTTGCAAACACATTCATATTGATCGAAAGCGCAAGTGTACGTACGGCACACAGTACTCACAGCCTTGAGCGCTTGAAATGCTAGACAACCACCAAACCATTCAGAACAACTAGCTGGGACACCCGCGACCTGCCTTTCAATGAGAAAGCCCAATAACGACGTGCTCATTGGAGTGATCGTTTTCAAACAAATCTTTATTGCAGTTTTAATGCAACAAAAGTTTGGTTAACGATGTTGGAACCCAAATCGAACGCGATACGTGACAATGTCAGTTCGCACGATAAAATAATGAGGATTAATGGGCTTGACAGGTCACGTGCTTCTTAGCCGCACATTTATCAATATTGACCCACCTTTCTGGGTAATCCTACGTCGTACACAAAATCCACAACCACACACGAGCACATTTCACCCACCACTCTTCGTCGCCTGTTTCGCAAGATTCACACACTGTAAAAAACGACGGGAAAAATACGTGCATTTGCGCCATCAAACGATACGTTACAGACTCGTTTTATGAGAAAAGTTTCCATCGTCAACCCGCGCGCGCGAAAGCTCGAGCGCTCGAGCTTCGGAGGCAGTTCGAACTCCGAAGGGAGGCGAGCCGAGCGAGCCGCGAGTAGCCCATTGAGCCAGACGAGCGGCTGAGCGGCCGCCGAGTGGCCGAATCCGCCGATCCAGCCAAGCCTAGCCGAGCCGCCGAGGTTGCGCGATTGCGCCATTGCGCAGCGACCGCGACCGCGCCAACCCGGCGAGACGGCGGCGATGGTGGGACCGACGGATGACAGCTCGTCAAGTTCGTCGCGCACTTTGCTTGTGGGTTCTAAGTGAAACCAACGCACTTTCAATCGCTTCTAAAGGTACGTATAGACGACTTTATTACTTGCAGCATTGAGTGCTTTGGTATACACAGATCAAAGTGAACACTGAAGGACAGAAGGGAGACATGATGTTTTGAAATCGCAGCTTATTTGAACGCATGCGTCCCCTGCTGAAAGCGTCTGGCTCTGCCCTGTTGCAGACGTCATTTCGACTGCGTGTTCTCTGATGTAACGTCAGTCAGTGTTTACACTCGGCTAGCTTCGCTATCTTGTTATCTCATGTGCGAAATAGACGTAGAAACCAGCGCCTCGTCTCTTTCGGATATTCAACCTGCAGCCCCCTGACTCCCAGCGTGCTTACCGGCGCAAACCGTTCGGCGTGTTGGATTCGTGGGCTCGTTCGAAGAGGCGTTGTTTAACGCTCACGAGTCGCCGAAGTGTTACCGGAGCTTCTCTTTACGGAAGTCGCGATCGACGCTCGGCTCTGAGCTCGTACTTTTTTCTTCCCTGGTAGACTAAGAGTGCCGACCATTCATCTGTGGTGCCGACTGGCGCCGTACGAAGTTGAGAAAAGCTAGCGAGTCTTTCAGATTTTTGTGACGCCGCCCAACTGCTCTGTACCGGCTGCGCTCAACAAATAATGTAAAAAAAAAAAACGCGTTTTCTAATTTTAATTGTTTTTTCCATGTTTCATTTTACTCGCCGCAAAGTAAATCGCGGCCGTACGTCGGTTGACTCCCGATTACTGTCTCTACATCGTAGATTGTCTCACCACAATGGTGCCTCGTTGGTGTGATCTTATTCTGATATCGTTACATCTTGCTTTTTCATCTTGGCACACTTCTAGACGACCTTCTACACGTTGCACTCCTTGTCGACATGTCGCTGGTGTTAGAGACACATCTGAAGTTGCTGTTTGCTCACTCCTTGGTGCACATATTTCATGCTCAACATCAGGTATCTGAAGGAGGCGCCATGAAACCCTGGAGTTTGTTTAGAGTACCTCAACATACTGTATTCAAGTGTCGTTTTGTGTGTTATAGTTTCCTACAAAACCAAATTGCACTTTGTTCGTAATATACCCTATAACTGTTCACTACAATTAAAGTTGCTATGAAACATTGGCCACGAGAGGTGACTCGGCCAACGCAGCCTGAGAATTCCTCGCATATTTTTCTTCATGGGTCATTTTGGACGTTGACAAATTTTCTTGTGAATAATGAATGTTATGCACATGTGTTCTACTTTTCGCACAGGTACTTCAGTTAGATAAACCCAGCAAAGGCAGCAAGACAGTCTCATGGGGTCACACCAAGGATAACTGCATTCCTGCTCGAGTCCCGAGTCTTGTCACCAAACTTCACTGAACATAATGGTACATTCCGTTTCCTTAACTTTTTCTTCTGAATTGTGTTTTTTTATTGTTGCTTTTTCCTATTGAAAAAGGGTAGTACAACGTCTAAACACCCAATGTTTTTTTTTTTTCTTTTTGTAAAATGTGTAGTACATCGTTTAAACATCCAAGCGTTTATAAATGGTCTCTGTACTAGACAATAGGGTGTCTTATACTCTGTTTCATACTTTGCGTGCAACGCTGTGAAAGGTACTAAAGTGGTGCGCATGAAAAAATAGACAAAATGTTACTCCGCGCGTTTCGTGGACGAGTGGTAGAAGGCGCTGCTCTGGCGATATTGACGTCTGGGTGGCCGTGGTTTGAACCCATTTGACGCGCAAAGTTTTTTTTTTTCTTTTTAGACATATTTTTCGTGCAAGATTGTACGCATTGGCGAAGTGCGTATTTCAGTTCCTCCTTCTTTATCTTTATTTATAAGTCGCCGAGAGGCCAGATTTCTACCAACTGGTCTGCCGCTTTGCAAGTGTTATTTGCCTCCAGCACCGAGTTATATTTTTGCAGCGTGGAATGAGGAAGTGCCCTGATAGCGGCCTTGCCCAAAATTTATAATAAGACGTTAATCGACAATAGTTGTGGCCTGTACAGTTTATTTTGAAATAGCTGTCAAGGGTAGGAATCTCCCTCTCGGAGCACTTGCGATGCACCTTCAGGCGAATGGCGTTCTGTGTGAACTCGTCATGCTTGACGGTCCCCGTGCTCGAAACTTTCACGTTGCGAGGTCTTTGCTTCGGGGACGCCACCTTGCCAGATAGGCACTGCGCCTTGCACTTCGCGACAGTACAGGGCACACTCCAGTGTCGTTACTGGCCGTCTCCAGGACTTCACGACCGAATTCTCCGGGGAATGTGTTCTTATACTCCCGTACACATTGACGATCATCTGCTTGCACTCTTTCAAGATTTTCGCACAACAAATCTTCGAAAACATCTTAGCAGGAGAGGTACTTGAGCTTGCTGCGTACGACGCCATCTTCTCAAAACCAGCCAGCGCCACACAACCCGAAAACCAACAGCGGCTGCCACACGGATGAACACAAAAACAATTTAAGGTGGTTTACATTATCTTTTCCTTTTTCTTGAAAAACATTTGTGCTCCGTTGAAATCATAACGCCACTATCAGTTACTAGCCCCGAGGAGGCACATTTTCTGACTTTTTAAAATTTTTTTTGCAGGGGACGCACTATCTTATGGGGCGAACGTAGGCACGGTCAGCCATGCAAACCGGTGCGCTAGCTTTGACTGCGTTGCACTCTATGTATGAAACAAAGTATAGGATCGCTTCAGACGGGGCAACCTTTTCAGCAATTTTGGGGCTGCTGGCGGGTTGTTCCCTAGTTTTCCCTAGATCGACACGAATTGCTGAGATCGGGTCCGGCTCGAAGCGGACGAGCAACTCTGACTACTCGGAGATGTTTGAAGCGGCAGCAGCCAATCAGGAATGCAATATTTTCACGTGACACCCCTGTGGTCGTGATGATGAGAACTGAGGACTTAGTTCTGGTTTGAAATGGATCATTTTTGAAAATAAACTGTTTCAAAAAGATGAGTTAGTATTCTCAGCGCAATTTAAAGATATAAAAACATGTTTTTAGGATATAACTGTGCGTCTAAATACTGTAAGAAAAATAAAATTTCATGGTGATGATGGCAAGTTGTAGCAATTCGGTTGCTGCATGTGAACCCGGACGGCCCGTGTTGCTGGTATTGCGACAGGAAGTTGCTGGGCGAAATTGTACCGTCTGAAGCGGGCTTTAGGGAACTGAATTCAAGGGCCGTGGAGCTCTGGGTGCAAGCCCGCCAGGAAAATTTTTTTTCTTTTTTGCCTTTTTTAGTATTTAAATAGATATATATATATATATACATATATACTTTTTTAAATTTTTAACATATAGATGCATAATTTAGACACTAATTCATTTTCAGAAGCGCTTTTATTCACGCTCTGTGGCTTTCTAGTGCTTGCAATAGCTTCTCGGTGAGCTAATGCCAGCTCTGCAAAGGGAGAGGGATCTTCCCACGCTTTGCAGGCTGTAAAGCTGTGGCTTGCACAGCTCTAGTGTGTCACACCTCGCTCACTGGCTCCATCGCGAAGCATAAGTGCTGCATGAGTCGCGCCACACCGTAAGCCCATATACGGTCGGGTGACAAACCTGGGACCATTTGTCACTGCACTCAGCTATGGTATGGTGGCATGGTTGGGGCATGAAGCAGGGGTACAGCTTGGAAATGCTGATCTTCATGACATTTTAAACATATTTTTCATTACTTTCGTGTCGAGTTGTCAGCATTCTAAACGTGAGAAAGCAAGCAGCAGCGACAGCAAGAAAAGAAAAATTTAAGACCGCTTTCACCAAGAATTAATTACGAGCACTAGAAAGGCATGGAGTGTAATTAAAACTCTTCTAAAGGTGAATTAGCGTATAAATTAAGTACTTGTGCCTCAAAAATACAAAAAAAACCAATGTAAATATAGTTATAAGGATAAAAATATACACCAGGACTTAAACCAAAACTACAGTCTGTAAGTTTGAAATTTGACACATTAAACCAGTTGGCCACCACCCAATTTTATTTCCAGGTCGTTCATTGAGGTATATGAATTTTGTTTGCAGCTGTCGGCTGCAAGAGAGATTGCGTTATTTTCATTTACTTTACTATTCCTACCAAATATGACAAGTGATAAAGAATAGAACCTCATTTGGTTGGCCGAGGCACTGTGCTTGCATCAAGGCAAACTAGCCTGTCTTGCTGGGTTCATATTTTGTTTCATCACCTGTTTAGGATTCTGTTGTCGCTCATCAAAAGAAGAAAAAAAAACTGACTAATTTTGACTTATTCTGGTGTGCAGGTACCCTTGGCAGTAAACTGTGCTAAATGGGGAAAAATATAGATACTTTTTTTAGCCAATATGCATTGTTTTAGCAAAATGAGCTACACTATTTGACTTACAAGAAACAGAACGAGCCTCTCCACTTGGGTCTTTTTTCATCTCTCGCCGACACTATTTCCTGCTTTTTGTGGTTTGTATCAGACTTTTGTATTCTGTCCGGCCAAAGCATCTGTGTTACACTAAGACTGGGTTCTTTAGGATATCTACAGGTATTCTTCGCAGCAAATGGCTTCCAATCAGGAACAAGAGTTTGTTCTCGGCCACCGAGAGCAAGTATTTTCAAGGTGAGCTATTGCCCGCCTATATGAGTTTTGTATTTCATTCCTCTTGAATGCCATAACCTATGTGTAGTGGTCTTGCATTAGTATTTTGTTGTCTCTCTTGTGCAAAAACACCCAAGTTTGACTAAGACCGGGTTCTTTCTTATACATGCAGGTCTTGGTGGCAAGCACCAGCCAATCAAGGCCAGAAGTTTGCTCTTTGTCGCGCATGGCAAGTGTTTTCAAGGTGAGTGATTGACGCCTATCTGAGTTGTGCGTTTCATTCCTCACAGACACTCTATTTCCTGTCTGTATAGTGGTCTTGTTTCAGGCTTTTGTGTCTCTGGCCGGTCAAAGCATCTGTGTTAGACTAAAACTCGGTTCTTAAGGATATCTGCAGGTATTCTTTGCAGCAAATGGCTGCCAATAGGGAACACGTGTTTGTTCTCGTCCACTAAGAGCAAGTATTTTCAAGGTGAGCTATTGTCCACCTATATTAGTTTTTGTGTTTCATTCCTTTTGGATGCCATTTCCTATGTGTAGTGGTCTTGCACTAGTATTTTGTTGTCTCTCTTCTGCAAAAAGCACCCAAGTTTAATTAAGACCGGGTTCTTTCTTATACATGCAGGTCTTGGTGGCAAGAACCAGCCAATCAAGGCCAGAAGTTTGTTTTTTGCCGCGCATGGCAAGTGTTTTCAAGGTGAGTGATTGATGCCTATCTGAGTTGTTTGTTTCATTCCTCACAGACACTCTATTTCCTGTCTGTATAGTGGTCTTGTTTCAGGCTTTTGTGTCTCTGTCCGGCCAAAGCATCTGTGTTAGACTAATCTTTAGGATATGTGCAGCAATTCTTGGCAGCAAGTGGCTGCCAATCAGGAACACGAGTTTGTTCTCGGCCACCAAAAGCAAGTATTTTCAAGGCGAGCTATTGCTTTGCCTATATGAGTTTCAGCATTCTTCAAGGAGCGCAAAATCAAAGCCCGGGGGTTGGCCATTGCAAAAATGTTGACTCGGAAGCGCATAGGAAGGAAGCTTTATAAAAGTATCCACCTGCTTCTACAAGACAAACCAAAACTAAGAATGTGGGTTCCATTTGAAAAAAAAAAACATTGTCAGCCCGAATTAACTCGGGGGCGGCACGGAGCAAACAAGCCACGGTACGAGTATGCTTGGTTCAGGCGTTTGTAGGGGTGATAGATGACTCGGTGTTTTCTAAAAAAATTCTTTTTCTAAAAGTGTGGTGGTCGAATATTCAAGGATGGGCATTGAGTCGGGATGTTAAGGTAAAAATGTCATTCACATGCCGGGATTCACGTGCCTTGTCTCCCTAGCGAGGGGGACAAGGCCTTCAAAATTTTGGGTTCGCAAAAGGGCTGCGTCAGTATTGACGTCTCATTTTACATCATGCGTCTCAATTTAAAACGCACTATAAATGACATGCCTGAGATTCGTTTGGGTGTACTTTCTCTCAGCAAGTATATGGTTCTGTCTCAAAAAGGTCTAATCTGATGTTGACCGCTCCTCAGGTCTCCACCGACGATTCATCAGGACGAGACCCAACCGGGACACTAGGGAGGAACGGCTTAAAGGGGTACTCCGCCGATTTCTTCATGGTCCCCGATTTGCTTGAAATTACACTAAACTCGCCAAACAACATCGCCAAAATAGTATCCCAAATATTAGGTCAAAATAATTTTTTTTTTCACGAAGTTATTGAATTTACAATTTTGGTCCTCACTGTGTTTTTCAAACTGAAAGTCTCTACTGGCAACAATGAAAAAGTGACGTCATTGGAAGTGCAGGGGTTCACTCTTTGGACTGTAGAATTTGTTCCCAACTGATTCGAAGCAGTTTCATGGTGTCAAATGAATGCCTTGGAAGCTCGCTCCAGTCCCCGCGCTCCAGCACGGAACAAATGATTGGCATATTCTATTTCTTAGACTGCTCGCCCGACTGGCAAGCTGAACTTCCACTGACGTCACGGCCCTGAAAAGGGCGGGTATATTTGAATGTCTGTTTTTGCATCATTTTCATTTGCCGATTTCGCAATAACTATTATGAATTTCACGATACTAAATAGCATACCAGAAAGGGTAAAGGCTTGGGAGTCAGAAAATATAGTTTGTTGAGGTAGCTCGAAAATCGGCGGAGTACCCCTTTAAGCAAGGGAGGCTACATATACGACAGCTTCTTGCGGACAAGAAACGAAAATAGATGGATGGTGGGTGTTTCATTTGCTATGCCTTTTGGCGTGCACATTATGTTTGTTATGTTTCAAGATTCCTGCAGAGTTTGGTTTCAACTATTGTAAAATACTGAGCATGCGCCCAGGTCGCAGAAGCGCCTACCCTCTGATTCGGAACGATTCGCAAATAAGCAAAGGGCATACCAGACACCCGTCCACCTGTTTTGAGCCGTGCTCAAAATATTGAAAGAGCACATCAAGCGCCAGGTGCTGTGGCGTCTTTGCCACAATAGCGCCAGTCGCAGAGCTGACAGATCCGTGACTGGCGCAAGCCATGGCATGGCCTTTGGGAACCAGGGAATCGAGGTTAAAGAAGTAGCGCAGAAATTGGAGGCTTGTGGTGAAGGTGAGCAGAGTTAAAGGGAAGCTACGGAGCTTCTTGAAAAAAATGGCTTAGAAGTGAATTCTAGTATATTTTTACCCCGTGAACCCGAATACCCAAACCATTTGCTGCGTAAGTATTGTTAAACGCGAGAAAAACGCGAAAGACAGTCGCTGTTCGTGACGTCATCGACGGCTCTTTTGGCTGCCCAAGGCTAGGGAGGCGGGGCTTCAGTCCTATTTTGAAATTGCTCGTATGGCTCTCCGGCGCGTCGCATTGAAATATAATTTTGATATCTGTTATTCTAAAGGCCACATGAACGCAATTCAAGTGTTTTTCCTCAAATGTAGAAGTGCCCCATCTTCCCTTTAACAGAAAACAAGGACGAAGGGAGTTCCGTCGCATGAGGCATCTGTGTCCCGTGCATGTAATTTTG
The DNA here is from genome assembly GCF_016920785.2 of Ixodes scapularis. Taxonomy (NCBI): domain Eukaryota; kingdom Metazoa; phylum Arthropoda; class Arachnida; order Ixodida; family Ixodidae; genus Ixodes; species Ixodes scapularis. The sequence goes on from NW_024610010.1 coordinate 10,768, forward strand.
AGTGTGCTGTAGGTGGCTACCCCAAAAAATTGTTACTCGGGTGTAACTAATCACAAACCTCTCTTGCAGTTTCCATGGCCCACAAGCCAGCCGGCGCCAGTTCGTTCTCGTTCAAAGGTGAGGATTCTAGATTTTCTAGATTGCTCTGAAGCAGCAATACTGAAGCCAGACAAGCGGTACGGCATATTTAATTGACAGAACGACTGGGGACGCTTTCACTGAAGCTTGTTTTGCTGCAATACATGTGTGTATTGCAGCAAAACAAGCTTCAGTGAAAGCGTCCCTACTCGTTCTGAGCTCGGTCCATTAAAGGTGCCGTACCGCTTGTCTGTCTGGCTTCAGTGTTGCTGTAGGCGACAAAACGTGTGCCCAGTTTTGTCACAAGAGGCATATTATGTCACGCACGTGTAATTTTGAATTTATCCAGCTTAGTGTGCTGTAGGTGGCTGGTCAAAGAAATTGACACTTGGACGCAGCTAATTGCAAATCTTTCTGGCAGTTTCCACAGCCTAAGAGCCAGCAGGTCCCAGTTTGCTTTTCGTCAAAGGTGAGAATTCCAGATTCCCGAAGCAGGAATACTGAAGCCATACGACCGGTACAGCATTTTTAATTGACGGAGCTCAGAACGACTGGGAGCTCCTGCATTGAAGCTTATTTTTCTGTAATACAAGCGGGCGACATTGACACGTGCCCAGTTACGTCGCAAGAGGATATCTATGTCCCGCCCATCTAATTTTGAATCTTTCAGACTTAGTGTACTTTACGTGGCTACTCAAAGTAACTGCTACTTGGACGCAACTAACCGAAAATCTCTCTTCCAGTTTCCACGGCCTACAAGCAAGCAAGCACCAGTTCGTTTTTCCTCAAAGGTGAGCATTCCAGATACTCTAGTTAGATGTGAAGCAGGAATAGTGAAGCCAGACGAGCGGATACATATATTTAATTGACCGAGCTCAAAATGACCTGTGGCAGTGGCATTGAAGCTTATTTTTCCACAATCAAACGCAGGCATAATTTTGAATCTATCCGGCTTGGTGAAGGATTGCTACTTGTCGCAAACTAATCGCAAATTTTTATTTTGCAGTTTCTATATGGCTACAGCTAGCAGGTGCTGTTTTTATTAAGGTGAGAATTTCACATTCTGTTTTCAAACATCAAGTTTTTGAATGAGAGTCCTAAACAATTAACTTTCTTTTGCAGTAAATGCCAGATTCTCCAGTTCAGGAATATGTTAAAAATATTTGGTATGGATAAGTCTAGTGTTCTGCTTCTTTATTCACAATTTGACAACAGCAACATTTTTTTTAATTTATCACTCAGAAATACACACAAGAATAGACTGCGTTGCAGAGAAATGTTGCGCTGAACGTGATATTCCAACTCGTATATAGTTTTATTGGTAGCCGATATAATATATTGGATTCCAATATCCATGACACGCTGAGTATATTGGAATCGTAAACCCTTATTGGATCGCCATACGACACATGGGGATCCAATAAGGGTTTATACGGTATTGGATTCCAATATTTTCAGCGTATTATGGATATTGGAATCCCATAACAAATCCTTATTGTAATACAATACAATAAATGTAATCTTTTCCAATACACTGTCTATATTGTATTGCAATACAATAAAAAGATATTGTTTAACAATATCCATAATACGCTGTTTATATTGGGGCTTTCCAATAGGGGTACGTTGACATATATAGAGATCATGTCGGCGATAGTTTTGTTTAGCCGTTCTGTTAGTCCATTTGTCTGTGGTTTGTCATTAGGGGTACGCAGTGGTTCGACGATGGCGACATGATCGACGACGACGAGGCGAAGGATCTCTTCCGTCAGCTGGGCCATGAACGAAGATTCATGGTCTGTGATGAGGACTTCAGAGGCGCCGTGCCGGAGGACAATGGACTCGATGAAAAACTTGGCGACTGTAACAGCTGTGCCCGCTGGAAGGGCATTCGTCTCGGCGTACCGTGTGAGATAATCGGTGGCGTCGATTATCTAGCGGTTTCCCAATATTGACGGCGGGAAAGGGCCAAGCAAATGCATTCCGATCTGCTGGAACGGCATAAACGGGGGAGAAATCGGATGCAGTAGTCCTGACGGCTTCGTCGGCGGTTTCTTTCGTCGCTGACACTCGTGGCATGATCGAATGTAGAGGTGAACGTTCTTCGGTAGCCTCGGCCAGTAGTACTTTTCTCAAATCCTGGCGAGTGTCTTGCTGTAGCCAAGGTGTCCAGCCGTTGGGTCGTCCTGGCATCCTTGGAAGATTTTGTCTCGAAGGCTGGCAGGAATAACCAACCGCCATGCTGTGTTCTTGTTGACAAAGTTCTCCTTGGGCAGCACCCCTTGCCGCATGAAGAAGGTATGCAGGATTTTAAGAAAGCACGGGGAACCGTACTCGCTTGTCCCTCTAAGTGCTCGATGAGCGCTCTCAGTTCAGGGTCATCTCGTTGGAGTGCTGCCATGTCGCTGACGTACAATGGGCGGAGGAAACACTCATCGTCGTCTCTTCAATACAGGCAGTACCGGCCTCAACAGGAGCTCTTGACAGGCAGTCGGCGCAGTTGTGCTTCCGGCCGGACTTGTACACAACGGTCATGTCGAACTCCTGAAGTCGTAGGCTTCACCGGGCGAGGCGTCCGGAGGGGTCTTTCAGATTCGCGAGCCAGCACAGTGAGTGGTGGTCCGTGACCACGCGAAAAGGACTTCCATACAAATATGGGCGAAACTTTGTTATTGCCCAGGCGACAGCTAGGCACTCCTTTTCAGTTGTAGAGTAGTTCCTCTCCGCCTTAGACAGCGTCCGACTCGCGTATGCGATGACTCGCTCTGCCCCGTCCTGCCTGTGAACTTGCACCGCGCCAAGTCCGGTGTTACTGGCGTCCGTGTGGATCTCTGTATCACCGAACTGGTCGAAATGGCCAAGAATCGGGGGCGTCGGGAGTCTTCGTTTCAGCTCATCGAATGACCGCTGGTGTTCTTCTGTCCATTCGAACTTTACGGCGTCCTTTGTGAGGTGCGTCAGCGGTGCGGACAGCTTGGCGAAGTCCCGAACAAATCGTCTGTAGTAGGCACAGAGTCCGAGGAATCTTCTCACGGCCTTCTTGTCAGACGGCGGGGCAAATGCAGCTACGGCGCGGGTCTTCTCGGGGTCAGAGAGAACACCTTTGTTGTTCACGACGTGGCCAAGGGACTTTAGTTCACTATAGGTGAATCGACACTCTGTTGGCTTGAGTGACAGGCTGGCGCTTTTGATGGCTTGAGGCACGGCTCGAGGTCGTTTCAGGTGCATGTCGAAATCTCATGAAAATACCACGACGTCGTCGAGGTAGGCGTGGCAGCTCTGCCATTTCACACCTGCCAGCACGGTGTCCATGACACGCTGGAAGGTGGCTTGCGCTGTAAAAGTTCAAACGGCATCACTTTGAATTCGTACAGTCCGTCGAGTGTGACGAAGGCAGTTTACTCCCGGTCGCGTTCGTCGACTTCAATCTGCCAGTAACCACTCTTCAGTTCCATCGACGAAAAATATCGGGAGTGGCGCGGTCGGTCTAAAGTATCGTCGATGCGGGGGAGCGGATAGACGTCCTTCTTCGTCACAGCGTTCAGTCGACGATAGTCCACGCAGAACCGCAGGGTTCCGTCCCTTTTCTTTTTTTAAGGACTACTGGGGACGCCCATGGACTTCTTGAGGCTTGAATGATATCGTCGTCGAGCATTTCTTGGACTTGATCCTGAATCACTTCCTTTCCTTTAAGGAGACTCGATACGGCGACTGGTGGACAGGGAGCGCGTCGTCGTCGGTAATATCGCGATTGTTTCGTCATTGGTGTTTGGCGAACTTTCGACTACGTGGCAAAACACTCACTGTATTCGGCAAGGAGATCAACCAGTTGCCGGCGTTTGCTGGGAGCTTGGGGTCGATGTAGACCGGCGGTGGCGACGTGGTGTTCTGCTGTGACGATGAGGTTTCTTCGGAGATTGCAGTGACCACGGCTGGCGCCTGAAGTTCCTCGATGTAGCCCACTGTGGTACCCTTCGTTAGGTGCTGCGGCTTCTCTGGGAAGTTTGTCACAAGAACAGTTGTACGTCCTCCTTGGAGATCCGTTACGCCTCGTGCGACGCCAATTCCTTTCTCAAGAAGCAGTTGGACGCTGCCTTCCAGAAGAGCTTCACCGTGCATGGCTGCGTCGGTTATGACGGTGACGGAAACACTCGACCGCGGCGGTAAGTTCACATGGCCGGCGATAGCTCGGATTGCGGTTGACGTCGTGTTGGTTTCCACCGGCGTTAAAACAGGCTTTCGCAGCGTCAGCTGGTTTGCCCCGAGGTCGATGACGGCGCCGTACTCGCAGAGAAAGTCCATTCCGAGGATAATGACTTTCGAACAGTCTTGCAGAACGACGAACTTCACAGGGCACGTCTCACCGTAAATCTCAACGCGAGCAGTGCATCTCCCGACTCGTGTGATGAGGTGCCCTCCGGCGGTTCGTATTTGTGCTCCATACCACCGCGTGGCGACTTTCTGAAGGCGGCGGGAGAGCCTCCCACTCAAGACTGAGTAGTCTTCTCCGGTGTCCACGAGTGCTGATGCGTCGTGGCCGTCAATGATGACGTTTAGGATGTTGCACACCGTTGCAGGAGCGTTGTTTCGGTCTCTGGTAGCGTTCGAGTGGGGGCCCTTCGAAGTTCGTGGAGGATCTTGGCATTGGTCATCTTGAGCAACTCTACCTCTAAGGGTTGCCGCGCCTAGTTTCCCGACGCGGAGCGAGGGCGACAGGCTTTCACGTCGGGGTCGGTGCATCGGCGCGAAGCTGGACGTCGTGGCGAAGGCGACGGGAACTCTCGGCGGGACACAGGCTCGGGGGACTGAGGTCGTCGCAGGTACTCGTCGATCTCCCGAGGGCGTTCACCATAATGGGGGCGCGGGTCGTTTGGGTGAAGTCCGCGCAGCCCGAGTAGCCGGTATGGGCATCGGCGGTAAAGGTTGGGTGTCCACGAAAACCAAAGCCTGAGTAGTGAATTCGCGAGTTCATCTGTTCTGGTCGATTCGAGCACGATGCTAATCAAGCTGTCGATATGCTTCTTTACATTCACGTGTTAGTCGCTTCAATAGTTTGGTTTCCTGAAAACTGGTGTCATCGGGCACGGCCGTAGACGATGGTATTCTTCCCTGTACATCAGTCAGGCGTTTAGCAACCGACCATAATCAGATCATCAAAGGAGTTGGTAAAAAAAGCCCGCAATTTAGGCTCAAATACACCTCGTAGACCTCAAAGTGGTTCAGTATCACTGTTTCATTGGTTTTGTGCTACAAGAAAAATAATCGAATCACAAAATTAAGCAAAAACAACGTAAAACAGCAACATAGCCGCGTTCACGTCGAAACCGAAACCAATAAAATTGAAGCAACCTAATGGCGCCGAGCGCATCGGCGCCCTCTATCCGCCGGCGAGGCAACCACTAAAATGAAAGGGTCTATAGCACATGCTTCACTGCAGACATCGAAGACTCCGATGGTCAACGAGAGTACAAAAACGTTGCGTTAAAGTTTATCGTAGCAATATCCGAATCCTCGCAATAATGTCACCGATGGATCGGCGAGACGGGGACTGAAAAAGAAGCTAAACATTTAATAAGGCAAACTTGTGCCAAAACAAGAGTAATAACAGGTGTGAAAGGCGAGCGTCAATAGAGAGTTTTAGAATAGGGGGCCCTAAGCTTGGGGGCCCCAAAGAAATAGGGGCTCACGACTGCGCATGCGCAGAACCCAAAATCCGTTTGGGGCTTTGGGTTGGCGCTTGGGGCCGGGTTGCGTCGGCAAACATGGCGGCGCCCTTTCAGCTCGCTTCGAAACAAATTCGTCATGGTCGCTGCAGTATTAGCCCATTCCAATGCCAATGAATTATGCAACCGCTTTCGGCTTTGCTTTATCTGTCTCAATTCACAAAGAATGAGCGGTGGGCTAACCCCATTTTAAAGACCGTCCCCGATTCTGGCCGTTTCTAAGCCTAAACATACGCGGTAACCGTTGACATGGCAACGTATTGCTACTCCGTGGCTCCGAGTAGATTTTGTTCGTGGCACGATACCTGTATCTTGAAAACATGTATTTCAAGGCTTCAAAGTCGCTCCAGCTCAGATTTAAATAGTGCAGCTGCTCGCAAAGTATACGCGCTCGCGTTCGTCTCAGTCTTGGCATAGTTGAAGGCCAAAATCTTTGGCTGCTTATGTTCAAAGCGCACACGAACGCCCAAAAAATTCGAGTACGAGCCATACCTAAAACAGCGCGCAAGCATAGGAGAATGAAAATAGAACACAGGAAAGACCGCTGACTCCCGTCTTATGTATTGTGAAAGAAAGAGAAAGGGGAAGCTTCAGACATGAAGCCCGCGCGCACCCACAAGGTATAAAGAAGAAAGAATAAAAACATAAATTACTAAGTTGCAGTAGAAAAGGAGAAAACTGACATTATAAGGTCACGACGAAAAAAAGATGCGAAAAAGAAGAAAGAAAAGCAACAACGTGGGCTTCATATCTAAAGCTTCCTATTTCTCTTTCTTTCACAATACGTAAGTTGGGAGTCAGCGCCCCTTCCTGTGTTTTGTTATCTTCCCCCTGTGCTTGTGCGCTGTTTTAGGTATGTCTTCTAAGTACCAGCTAGCTCAACTCTCTATGTTACTGCGAGAACAAGCTCCAGATTAGAGCGCTACGGATTGGATTGTTTCGGCTACACCCGAAGCGGGATGGCCGAACGAGTCGAGGCCGATTCAAGGCCAGAAGAAAATGGCGGAAGAGAAGGCTCCCGTGCGCGTTCGCTTCTTGATCGATGATGGCGTTTATGTGCTAAGGGAAGTGCACGCCACTAACCTATTTCAGGATTCCAGGAGATGGACTTCGATTGCCGAAAGTGTCTCCGAAGAAATCGGAAGAAATTTCTCCACGCGGGCCATCCGAGACCGGGTCGACCTGCTGCTGGCACAGTTTAATACGAAGCACAGATTTCCCGGTGACTTTTCGTAACGTAAAAAAAAAAAAAAAAACGGGTCTGTGTGAACGAGCCTTTTGCCACGCCGTAGCAATACGTCACCTTGTCAACAATTACGACGCTTGTTTAGGCTTAGGAACGGCCAGAATCGGGTACGATCTTTAAAATGGGGTGAGCCCACCGCTCATTCTTTGTGACTTGAGCGAGATTAAGCAAAGCGAAAGCCGGTTGCACTATTCATTGGCAATGAAATTGGCTAATACTGCAGCGACCATGAAGAATTTGCACCGAAGCGAGCGGAAAGGGCGCCGCCATGTTTGCCGACACAATCCGGCCCCAAGCACTTGGGGGGGCCCCACGCTATTTCTCGAATTTCACGTTGGGGGCGAGAGCAAACCCAAAACCCCAAAAGGAGTTTGGGTTCTACGCATGCGCAGTGCTGAGCCCCTATTTCTTTGGGGTCTAAAGCTTTGGGACACCCTATTATAAAACTCTCTATGACTGTCGTGCTGCTACAACTACAGGATGGGCTAAAAGCAAGCTACAACTACCAGCGTCGTGCCTGTGACCGGGGAATGGCCCCGTCGAGTTCGCAGATAATTCCATTGGGGCATATGATAGCCTGGTATTTGGGGGCGTGCACTCTCTTGTGACTAGGGTGCCTTCATGTGCGCTTTGCTTAGGGTGGAGACATCTGGCCATTCTGTTCCCACTTTTACATTTATTTTTTTTTCAGAAACGCGTGAAAGAGCGTGTCCCTGCACGCGTCTGTGGCGCTGACTGTGCTATGGCGACATTTTGTTTTCGTCGATTTCTTTGTGTTTTTTCCGTGAGCGCGTGCTGTCGGCATCCGGTACTACAAAGGGTGGCATCACTCTAAACAGAAGGCCATTGAGGCACCCTACTTGTGACCAGAGAAGTAAATCTTCTGATTCAGAGACGGTCGGCAGATGGGTCTTGCTGTGCCGTTCCAACTGGTATTACCATTCCTATTATTTTAACCGCAAGCCACAATAAAGTGTCGTTTCAGCGCAAATGTTTTACGTTTTCATAATTTTTCACTGTTAAGAAGTTCGTTCGTTGTCCACAATGGCGCTACATGCGAAAAAGGCGAGCGTGCCGCGTTGCGTCGTGACAAACCCTATTCTATAAGCACGCTGCGTGAGGTGTCGTTGCGTTGGGTACCCCAAAGCGTTGGGTTCCCCAAAGCGTTGGGGCCCCCTATTCTAAAACTCTCTAATGACGGCGAAATGGCACGTTGAAGCGTTAGCGAAAAGAGCGAGCCACAGCCACGTGGAGCACGTTTTATTGAGAAGGCAAGTTGGCCTTCTCGTAAGTTCGAGAATATTCTCGTCTGATCGTGTTCTGATTGTTCTACGCACCGAAAGTTCTACGCCGAATGATCCAGAAACCAACGAGGGTACATAAGAAACTCCGCAATGCGAGTGGAGTCAGTCTCGCCCTAGCGCTCGATCCCGCGGTTTCGCCGACATCGACGCCCGCGACGCTTTGCTGTTTCTTCTGTTTCCTTTTGTGTTTCGGGCGCAAGTTCGCCCCATTAAACGTTTAGTTTCTTCAGTTATCATCGCCTCATCAATTTTCATTCGTGACATTTTGGTGGAGGTGCGGGGTATTCCATTCTACGCCCGTTATTCGTACCCTCCAAAGACATCCCGGCCAAGCGACGTGCTCAGCCCCGGAAGGCTACCCTTTGCCGAAGACGCCGAAGCCCGAAGAAGCCGTCGTACCTGAGGTCAATCCCCTGAATTGGGTCAGCTGCCGGACAAGCCCAGGCAGAAGACAACGATGGCCAACCAGTCGCAGACCCCGGCCGCTCCTGCCTTCATCTAGGTGCCCGTCGCACCCCGGACTCCAACGTCTTTCCTCGGGGAGGCCCACGAAGACACCGAGGACTGGCTGCAACACTATGAAATTGTGGCCCGTCATAACAGGTGGACACCTGAGCAGTGCTTGCAGAACATCTACTTATCGCTGGAAGGGACTGCGAGATACCGGCTGAAGAACTACGAGGCTTTTTTTAACTCCGTGGGAGGTGTGCAAGCAAGAGCTAAGGAAGACGTTTATCAGCCAGCACCGACGCGAGAGGGCCGAAGACATCCTTCGAACAAGGACGCAAGGCCCGAAGGAAAGCATCACCAGCTTCGTCGAGGATGTTCTTCGCCTGAGCGTCCGCGCCGATCCTCAGGCTACAGAGGAAAAGAAGCTGCAGGTCCTGATGCGAGGTGTTAAGGATGACATCTTCGGAAGCCTCGTCCGCGACCCGCCGACCACCGTCGAAGCCTTCGTCACGGAGGCAACCAACATCGAGCGCGCCCTTTGAGCGCGCGCTTCCCACTTCCAGCGACATCCAGGCGTTGCTACACCCACGCTACTTAACGGCGAAAACACTCCGGGTACGCCGGACATCCGGGAAATTATCCGGGAGTTCGTCCGGGAGGAACTGCGAAGGTTGCTGCCAACCGCCAGTCATCCGCCAACCCTTTCCATCGCCGAGGCTGTCTAAGAAGAAGTGCATCGGGCGTTCCAACCAGAGGTTCCCGTCACCACGGAGGCACCGGAGGAACCGACGTTGAGCTACGCCGCCATGGCCCGACGACCGCCGCAAGCTCCCCGCCAAGCCACGGCGCCACCCCAAAGGGACGCCCCAACGCCGCAATACCCCCGACGACAGGAAGATCAGGCGCACGTTCACCCAGAGCAACCTGCGCCGTGTTAGTGTCATGTAACCTTTGAGAGGGGCGCAGTGACGCGTTGTCACTTGAGACGCTAAACTTGCTACTAGAGCTCGTAATCACCGCTACAATTCATCATACTTGGAAACGGACTATTGCGATATCTAGATAAATGGATCGAATCATATTGTCAACAGCCTAACCAAATTGAAATAAGCTCACCGGTTTCTCTTTGTATAATGCTCTTTGGTGTCTGGGAGATAAATCGACCAACTGCGGACACTGTGGATGTGAAGCCCGAGTAGCACTAGTGGTTCAGACAGAAAGCATCCAGCGGGTAATTGGCGGCAAAATAGACCTGACAAAACGCCTATTTGTTTTCTTCAACTGAACACAATATAATACGACATGTATTTCCGGATTATGAATTCCCCGTTTCCAAGGTTTTATCCAGGGAAATTAAAACGAAAATTAAGGATGAATATGTTTTTATTGCCACGCTGAAATTGCACAGTTTTGACTTTTTCGATATTTAAATATCTTCCGGCTGCAATGTAAACAACACTCAATAGTTGAGCGCTAACTTTTTTACTGAAAGTGAAGAAAGTATAAAATGCTTAGTTTCAGCCTAAAATTTTAATTCTAGAAAATATTTAAAAATCACCGAAATATGCTAAAATATTAAAGAGTTGCGCAACAGGCCAAGTTTGTCATTTTATTTCACTTAAAATATACAAATCTCCATAAACTAAATCTAACTGCTTCGGGTATACCGCTCGAGTGCTTTTTACATAAAATATTTACGTTGTAGAATTTTTTTTCTATTCTCCCGGCACCCAAATTTGAGTCTACTCGCAATTCGAAAAATCGTTGTTCCACCTCCTCTCAGAGGCAAGTTCTTTAAAACAAAAACAAAACGATTTTTTTTTTTTTTTTTTTTTTGCAGGAGTAAGGTTTATTTCGTTGTATAAACATCTTTTGCTACCTCATACAAAATTTATTTGAAAAAAGGGCATGACACCCCTATGACCGTTCCTATCTGAGCAAACCCTTAAGTAAATATTTTATTTCGATATTTTTTTACAGGGCACTCTCCGAAGTTTTTTATTGTTTGCTACACCGCTGAATACTCGGCATACCAAGCGTTGATTGTTATTCTGACAGTTCAACCAATACGAAGATTTCAAAGGTTGTTTCCAACCCCCAGCAATGCTCTGTGCAGCCCGCGACGAAATTCGAAACTCGGCAGACAAGGTAGTGTTGCGCGTGCGCAGTGGTGGCGTCTTCACTGTGGAGTGCGCACCAGAGAGGGACCAAACAGTCTAGGAAAACTTTCTAATCAAAGTGACTCCGGCTGTCATATTTCAGTGATCATTATAAGCGGAAAAAGTGGGGAAGCCTTTTTGCCACTGCGATGCGTCTCTCCTCTAACGGGATAAGATACTTGTGCAAAAACGGTAGAAAAGTAACCCAAAATAGAATTACATTAGAACTAAATTAGCGCCGAGATGTTTTGATGGCGCCATCTAATGGGTTTCGTCCGTGACGTCAAGATCAGGATTTTTTTCTCGCCGTGACGTTGCGAGATATAATCCTGGTGGTTTACAATAATTTGAGAGCAACGAGTTTTAGCAGAGATAAAATAATAAGGGTGCAGGCGAGCCGGTGCATGTTAACCATGTTGAATAAACCTGAGACTGGGGCAGAAATGAACCTAAAAGTCGAAGGAACAGAAAGAGACGTCGTCCTGTCCCTTTCTGTTCCTTCGAGACGTCGTTCTGTCCCTTTCTGTTCCATGGTTCAGGAGTTTTATGGTGCGCGTAAAACCCAGCTTGGTGTCATCACATTCTTAAAGGGCCCGTGAAACGAGTTCTGGGCTGGTATAAATCACTTTAGATTGGGTTTTTACTAATAGAGCATTGTTCAGTGGGGCAAAAGAAAAAAAAGGTAGAAAGTCAGAAGCCTGAGTTTTTTCGGTACGCAAATTTGAAAACACAGCGGACTATTTCGTACCTCCTGCCCTTTGTAAGCTCTCTGCTTTTTCACTGTGATATATGCGCGGTTCCCAAAGCCCGTCACCGGGTCCAAACGCACGTCACACGATAGCGGACCTCTCTTGTTCCCTTCGCCCCTAAGCTGACATTGTGGTGGAAGCTACGCGCTTTCCCGACCAATCAGCCACCTCCCTTTCATCACCTGACCTCATTCTCTGCGCGTGGGTGTGCACGAGACATCGTGATTTCTTGGCAAAAGTGTGGCTGGCCCAACGAGCACGTAGCTTCCACAGCACTGTCAGCTTCGGGATGAGCAGAGTGAGGAAAGCAACTTTTGTCTAAATTTTGAGTGACAGGCTAATCTTCTAGGGGGACAATGGCTCCCCCTCTTTTCGTCTTCGTGGACTGTTTGGTAGAATGCGAGATTTATGAGTTGAGGAGGAAAGCTAAACAGGATAAAGTTGGAAAAGCGTTTCATGGGCCCCTTTAAACCAACAGCTTTAGAGTTGGCAGTGTGACATTACTCGTTATTCCGTCGATGAACGCAAAAGTAATATAAATAAAGACGTCAGTTGAGCGTTTGACCAATCGTGAATGTCGACCACAGCAACGTCTCTGGTCGCGCATGTCGACAATATTACGCGCTTGTTAATCTGCTCTTTGCGCATCTTCTCCGTTTCTTTAATTCCCCCCCCCCCAAATGAGCCCACGTGATTTTGTTTCCCCCGACCTCAACCAATGGCGGTTCGCGCTTACCTGCCTCGTCATCGAGCGCTCCCCTGGGCGTTCTCTATGTTGCCCTTTGATTGGGGTGCCACTGCTGGAGTTCCGATGCGCCAAGAGACGCATTTTGGGACACTTGCTCAGCCTATTCGCGGTGAGAAGCTCGCGAGGGGCGCTTCTGTTGTGCTCACTATGGGTGGTGCACGTCCTACCCACGCGGTCATGTTTTAATTTTCATAGTGCGTAGAAGCTTGGCATTGCACGTGCTTCCACCAGCAGAAGAAGTAGAAGTATCCTCACTCTGGGTTGTGAAAAAAGTCCACCAGGCGGCGACACCCAAACTATTCGCCGCGAAGAGGTTTTGGTGACTGTCGGCGACGTATCGAGCTTTCGTGTCAGGGCCGTTTCCCATATTTCCCTTCAAAGCGACCCGAGCGAAAACAACGACCAAGTGATCAGGACAACCGTTGGGGGGGGGGGGGGTCCATACAGAACATGGCGACCAATGCAATACGTGGCATCTGGGAGCGATTATGAGCGACAGTTGTCCCGGTTATTTTAGAGCGCAGCTCTTAGGGGCCCGTTTCCGGCTTGAGCGGCGTCGCCGTCGCCGTCGCCGTCGCCGTCGCCGTCGGCGTAACCGCGCGGTGCATCATGGGAAATGTCCCATAATGCACCGCGCGAGCCCCCCCACCGGGGTCACGTGACCTCGTGGGGGGTCACGTGACCCCCCGAGGTCACGTGACTCCCCTGAGGTCACGTGACCCCCTCCTCAAGGTCACGTGACCCCCTCCTCGAGGTCACGTGACCCCCGCCGATGTCGCGTGACCCCCCGATGACGTCATCGTCACTGATGACGTCACCGGCATCCACATCGTCATCGTCATCATCACTGATGACGTCACCAGCATCCACATCGTCATCGTCATCATCACTGATGACGTCACCGGCATCCACATCGTCATCGTCATCATCACTGATGACGTCACCGGCATCCGCATCGTCATCGTCATCATTACTGATGACGTCACGGGCATCCACATCGTCATCGTCATCATCACTGATGACGTCACCGGCATCCCCATCGTCATCGTCATCATCACTGATGACGTCACCGGCATCCACATCGTCATCGTCATCATCACTGATGACGTCACCGGCATCCACGTCGTCATCGTCATAATCACTGATGACGTCACCGGCATCCGCATCGTCATCGTCATCATCACTGATGACGTCACCGGCATCCCCATCGTCATCGTCATCATCACTGATGTCACCGGCATCCACATCGTCATCGTCATCATCACTGATGACGTCACCGGCATCCACATTGTCATCGTCATCATCACTGATGACGTCACCGGCATCCGCATCGTCATCGTCATCATCACTGATGACGTCATCAGTGACGTCACTGATGTCGTCACCGGCATCCGCATCGTCATCGTCATCATCACTGATGACGTCATCAGCGACGTCACTGATGACGTCACCGACATTCGCATCGTCATCGTCATCATCACTGGTGAAGCCATCAGTGACGTCACTAATGACGTCATCGGTACCCGCATCGTCATCGTCACGGATGACGTCATCAGTGACGTCAGTGATGACATCATCGGCATTGGGGGTCACGTGACCCCCAAGGTCACGTGACCTCCCCCCCCTGGTTAGTTTACCCCCCCCCGTGCCCTTCCCTCCTCCTCAAGAGCTGCGCTCTAATTCGGCGTTACAGAAAGTTGTAAGCGGCTTTCATTTTTTTGTCGTTGCGCTTGCTGTGGACGCTGTTAACTTACACAAATGTGTAAACCAGACTTTAAATTTTTTTTTTCCATTTCTTTTTTTTTTTTTGTAGAGAGGGTTACGTAGACGGTTCATATAAAGCCCTTCGATGTGCTTGCGTTTTTCTTCCAATTAATTGCAAATGCGCCACTTCACGAGGCCCGTGTCTCCAGCGACCCTTGGAAGCAAATGGCGGCGCAGCACTGAAATAAGCGGCCCTTGGAGCCGAATGGCGGCGGAACACCCGCTCGTGCGACGTGTCTAGAGTGATTCCACGCCAATAGTTCGCGGTACTTGAAAGAAACGCCTTCATCGAGATGCTTGAAATTCATACTATAGAGATTGGAACCCCTCGCGCTAGGCAGGGGATTTTCACTTTTCACGTAATCGTAAAAACCATACAGACAATTTTTGAGAACAAAAGTGACGAGATACCTACGTTTGGCAGAGACTCGGGATACATGAGACGCATTGTAAACGTATTTCACTACTATAAACACGTTTTTAATGCATCTCGAAGCACAAATTAACATACCCAAACGTTTTTCTAAGACACGTTTCAACTACCCAGACCTGTTGGGACATAAATGCATGGCCGCCTTTTTTGATATTTCATCACCTCTGAAAAAATTATTTTCATCACTTCTTGTTAACCCAAAGTAATCTAAAAAAATACAAATTTTGTTTTGCGAAAGGGCGTTGATGTGCGCTATTTCAGGTGTGTACATTTGGAATTCGAATTTTCTAAGGCGGGGTGTGCCGGTCTGGGTCAGGAAACTTTGAGTCATTCGAAACGCGCTATTTCCACACGCCGCGATTTTGCTCCTCGAGCGGCGCCATTCCTGCAGGGCTGGCTACAGATACTCTAGAAGTAGTATTCGGGAGTACATATACTGAGATGTGCATATTTTAAGGCCCAAAATAGAGACACTGAGATACATTTGTCGTTTATGCAACGGGATATCCCTGAGATACTTCTGCCAGTACGGCGAAAAGTATTCCTGAATCGAGACACAGACACTTATGAAAATACATTTTTTCCCGAACGGTCCTACGTGGGGAAGGTGCTACGTGGGGAAGGGCAATCTATGCGTGTGCTCCTCTTTTGGTGTCATTTTATGCACTTCCCTTACCTCGAACTCTTCATTTATCATTAATGCCGCTAAACGTCATTCCCGGTCAACCACAAAAGTCATGCCACTAAAGTTATTCCCTGTGAAGCAGACATACAGACTGAACGGTAAAGAACCCCTTTCATATTTGACAAAAGGCAACTGCACGAAATGAACCCTGTTTCGCCGTGGGGCGCGTTTCAAACTCTCACCTTAAATGCTTCTGAGTAATCCATAGTGTGGAGAGATTAGAACACAGAGTCGTAGCTTTTCTTCACTCAACTCCTTTACAGCGTTTGTTTTGCTAAATTGTAATGAATGGAGGGCTTTCTTAGGGGAGCATATACTGTTCTTCTTGAAAGTAACCTTTTTAAATCACAATTGTTTTTATGATGGTGACTGTGATGAATCATGTTATAGGGCGGGTTCGTATTATAGATGCTGAAGCACCTTGCACCTAACAAGTGTTTTTATATGTTAAGTTTATCGCAGAAACGGCAACAAATGTAACGATATACGTAAATCTGGCGAAATATCGCAATACAAACGATACAATGTAAATGTATTTCACTACTCAGATACAAATGTATGTTGTAACTGTATTTCTTACATACATACGGATACTTCAAACTATCTCTATGATACTATCGCGATACTGCCCAGTTCTGGATTCCTGCCGTTGCGGCGCTCGTGCCAACCGCAGCGGCAGAGCGGCGCGGTTCCAGAAGGTAGGAAATGTTTCGCAGCCACAAAGCAGCGGCGCGGAAGCATCCTCGCTGACCATTCACAGAGCCGCAATGGATCACGTGACAACACGTTTCGAGCAGACGCCATACAGAGAAAATACGCAGCCGGTCTGGTTTCTCGTGCTGGGTCCTTCTTGATGGGCTTATTTCCTGCTTCAGTGGTATGTCCAGCCTCGAAGAGGGTTAGCCTGTGTGTCTGCTTTCAATCGAGATTCCGTGAAGCCCATTTCCTCTTTCATCTTTCCTTGTGTGTCACAAGCGGTATGTCTTGGCATTATTTGGGAACAACTGAAATACCGTTTGAGACACCGAACTATCAAATAACGCCAAGCAAAGGCACCCGAAGATATTTGTGTGTGTGTGTTTAAAATACCTAGAGTTTTATTTAAATAAAATTAAAATTATCAGCGACAAATAAATCACTAAGGTTTATACTGCTGGACACATTAACCCATTGGGGGCGTGTGCTTGCTGCAAGCAACATTGGGCATTGCAGCGCCAGAAAACGCTCATGTGAAATATAAATCTTGCGAACCGCTTACGTCAGCTATTTGGACCGCGAAATTGCAACATGTAAATCAAGCATACATAGTCACAAATGACGAAAATAATCCCTGGAGAAGGGACCAGGCGGATTTTTTCGGTCGCGCACCAGTCACCTCTGTGTTTGGAGATTTGTGTTTGTCCTTTGTCCTTCTTGTTCCCCTTCTCCAGGGATTATTTTCGTCATTCTTGTCCAGCTCACTTGCACTTTTGCATTTAATTGCATTATAAAAATACAAAGTCAATTTCTTTTCTTTTTTTAATACTCAGTAGGTATTTATTAGCAACTAAGTGCTTGAAAGCTGCATTCGTATCAGTTTTTTTTTTTTCAATTCCTTTTGTTGCTTTTCTGTGGTAGAAAACTGGGAGAGGTCACCAAGTGATGGCCTGCCTCTTCAAGAAACTCGAGGCAGTGCGTCCACAGATCATACATTAATTCGTTGTCGCAGTGTGACAGATGAGGTGGGTTTAGTGAATTACGAACAAGAATTCGGAAAACGCGGGGGCTATGGAAATCTAAACTTCCAGACTGCTTGGTAACTGCAAGTTCCAGGCGTCGTTAGACGATTCGTATGTACCTCTACTGGAAAGTGGAACTCGTTGTAAACATGTTATTTTTCAGAAAAATAAATTGGGTTGTGTCTGTGTTTATACAGCCTAGAACTTGGTCTGCTTCACAGGGGCGACGAGTCTCCCAGCTGTAGACGAGTCTCCCAGCTGTAGATGAGAAATTTAGCCAGTGCAGTACAACCGCTATCCTGGGGTCTTTAACGTGCATCACGCAGTAGTGATACACGACCGCACGCCGGTACGATGCTCATCCAGATCGAAACGGGCAGGGGTGGGGCTCGAACCCAGGACCCCTGGGTTCTGCAGCGCGAGCTTTCGCTCCACGTGCTCCGAACTGGTGTGCGCTAGACCACTCGGCTACCGATCCCCCCTTCTTTCGAAGACTGAAGCTTTAAACTGTCACAAAACAGTCCACTAAAGATAGAAACCATAAAAGTGTACGAACGCAGGTATGGCAAGATAACATACCTGGTAACACATAGGAGCAGCAAGATCATCCAGTGGGCATCGTTCTGTGCTCGAAAGACATCTTAGGTAAACAAGATAGCTCCTCTCTAAAAGTAATTTTATTCATTGCATTTTTTTCACTAATTATAGCAGTAGACCGTATTAAAAGTGATTCTGACCCTGACCCTGCAAATTAGCGCGTTTTTTTTTTTTTGTGCTTTTTTTGGATTTTCGATTTGAGTTGGCAGCACTGAAACACAAAGTATCACAAACAGCGTACAGACGTTGTGTATGTCTGCCTTTTTTTGCCTCTGCCTCGGGTTTTACTATGCCGAAAAACAACCAGCTTACATGCTCCGTAACGTTGTCTTCAAACATGTATTGTGACTTTTAGGGCTTGGATCTGGAGTGTTTGAGAGTTCACTAACCGAGCACAGCTGGAGCGGTTATCCGCATGCTATAACAACGCGGCACGGGTGAAACTGTCGGCCATTGCCAGACCAGTTGTGCATGGGCTTCAAAAGAGGGACTTTTGTTCAGTTCAGTTGAATAACTCTCAAAGGCACCTTAATGAGGTGCATTACATGAGGGGGGATCAAGTACAAAACAAAATAACAAAGAAGGTTGCCGAATAACAGATATATTAATAAGGACGTCTAGCAAACCTTTACCGCTTCCCGCGTAACGCACTAGCGGAGCATTGTGCACAATGCTCCGCTAAAAGCATGAAGCATGCTTTTAAGCGCGCTCCCCACGAGCCGGAACACGGTAACAGTTTGCTAAAACTCCCTAATGAACAACTAGAGGCATATTATACATACCATCTAAAAAGACAAGGAACAAAAAGGAGAGTCATTGAATACGCATTTTGACTAATTAAAAGACTTCTGAGGTGTGCACTTCAAATATCACCGAATTTCGCCTGATTAGTTTCGAGTACGATTATTTGTAGAAGATAGTTGACGTGAGTGGTAACTGTGAAAGCGTGTAATCATAAAATTTACTAGTTTTCGCGAATAAAAATTTTACTTTCAAGTTGTGCATGGTTATGACGTAATTGACGTAGATGGCGGCATATGCTCATAAGAACGCCGCATGACGGATCGCGAAACAATGGGTGTGAACATAAGAAGCAACGCTCTTCTCCTTTCGTGATGTCAGTGACTTGGGTAACACATTCCCTAACTCTTTGACACAAATTATGCTATCACCATCTTTATAAACTCCATCCTGCTGCGACGCCTGTACGCGAAGTTCCACACTTGCACACTTTACTGAAAAAAGTGAGGAATTGCATTTACAATTACCCGAAGCTAAATTGTAATTGAGTACAGTGACAATTACCCAGACTTCCCCGGTACACTCATAGCAATTATTCAAAAAAATTGTAGTTGATTTCTTTTTAGATTCATTTTGTAATCATATGAATACCTTAAGAAGTAATCGCAAGGAAGCTCTAATTACGTGTGGAAGTAATAAAATTACTCGTGACCGTTACGATTTTTTCTTCCCGGTTATAACGGCGCCCTATTTTCGTACAACTACAACCAGTAATTAGACGAAGGAGGAGTAAGAGGAATGTACACGACAAGCGCTGACTTAGAACTGAATTTTAATTACAACGAACATGAAACTCTCGAACCACCAAAACACAAAACACCGATAATCTTATCAATGTGATTACAGTCTTGCTTTGTAACGACACGTGTAAGCAATCTCGCTGCCAAACAAGGCAATGGACGGCGAACTCACACAGATACCATAGAGAAATATAGTGCTACGTAAAGAGTGGCCACTCTAGCCGTTTCGCGGCCCAGTAGCGAGGGACTCTACTGACCGTTAGTAGGCGCAACAGTGCCACTTATTCTGAACATTTGCCAGATATATAACATTAATAAATAACTCTGTTGCATAAGCTTTTAAAATTATTACGAACTTTGAAAACTCTCGAAAACGACTTCGACTGCTGTGGCTACGGCTGCGGCGCGACGTTTGGCTTTGGGTCGTGGACTTGGCGGAGGGTGGATACTTCGGCTGCTTGGTTTGTGTCTCTTGCCTCGTTGTGTGGGTTGAGTTGGTTTCGGGCTTGTTGTCTCGTGCGGGTTTCTAGTCATTCTTCCGTTGTGGTCAAGGTATACGGTATACGTAAGAAGTATTGTGAGTGTAGTTTCTTTGTTGACGGACATTTGCATTCGGTCCCTGAACTTAGAAGCCACTGGGCCAGGCTGTTCTTCTATTGTTGCTGTATTAGTCACATGGTCATTTCTGCAAGCGCTTTTCATGGAACTTGGACGGTGGTTTCTTTATATGCCTTCTATCATATTGCATCTGCCGCTGTAAGTCTCGCTGTAATAGAGTACTTATTTTTATAGTGTTCCACTGTTGACGCGTTATTCATACATTTTGATGTGTATTGTTATTTTTGTAAGGTGTGAATAACATACATCACTCATTGTCTTCAGAGTTGATGTTTGTTTTGCTTGTCGTAGTTACAAAAATAAATACTTTTGTGTGTCAATCCCGGGTGTCGTCCCTTCAAGAGAGTTAGCACAAATGTGGAATGACCCTTTCCGGTGTGCGGTCACTTTGAAATATATTTAGAGCTGGATGACTTTTCTTCTGCAGCACAATTAAGGTATGCTTATAAAACAATTCTCTTTTAAACAAAAACCATGCTAGTTACAATAACACTGACTCGTTAAACTAGAGGGCGCATCCTACTGCCCGATACAGAAGTACCGCCAGAATTCGCCTTGAATCTATTTATTCATCTGGCCAGCGGTTATTGCGTGTATCCATCCATTCCACAATCAACTAGGGACTACACTGGCCGCTGGGTGCGCTCGCTGACACTGAATTGGGTCGCTGGGGCCTATGGAAGCGTCCGCTCTTTACGTAGTACTGTATTGTTCTATGCACATACCCTCCTCGCACTGTGAGATGAAAAAAGCCTCCGTAATCTCCCTCGTTCTTTGGTTAGTGGCAATGACATTAGATAATATTGCAGCGACCATGACGAATTTGCTCTGAAAGGAGCGGAAAGGGCGCCGCCATGTGTTCAGACTCAACACGGCCCCAAGCAAATAGGTGCCCCACGCATTTTCTTGAATTTCGCCTTGGGGAGAGCGCCAACTCAAAACCCCAAACGGAGTTTGGGTTCTGCCCATGCGCATTGGTGAACCCCTATCTCTTTGGGGCCCCCTATTCTAGAACTCTCTATTATCTCTCACGTGCTGTGTCATACACTCTTGCACAATCTATTCAAATACAAGGCTTCTGGCCGATGCCACTTTGAGTGTTCGTACGCACGACACTTGCTCAGCTCGCTTTCCAAAGCGACGTGCGTGAGCAAAGCTGGGCTGTGGAGACAGAGCTGAGGCACTCGCAGGCAAACTGGACAGTGTTGCTTCTTGTGGAGAAAAAATTGCGATCGAATCAACAACCCAGCCCTAATGGAAAAGGTAATCGATCTCTATAAATTGGCTGCACAAATGTCGTTCCCTCACGTTTCAAAAGCGTTACCACTACGAAAAGCAATTCGAGCATTACAAAACTACAACAAAATGTTATTAATTCCAAGTACTCAGTCAGCCCTGACACAATGCGCACGATGTATGTGCTGGCCTCACGGCGCACCCCAGAGTTCATCTGCCAATGAGCAACACCATTTCAGTTCTTCGGAATATCGACCAACGCCCGGCTCTGACATCAACCCGCTGCGCATCCGCGGGCGCTTCACCTCTCGCGACAATAGTTCCTCCGCACGTGCAGTGCCCACGCCTGGTGTGGGCAGACTCCGGATTTTTTTTGTAAGAAATCCGTTGGCGTATACAGAAAATCAATACCTCTAGCGCTAATACGACTGCAGCCGCTCCGCAACATATGTAGTAAAACCGAAGGAACTGTGTAAAGTCATAAGGGACCGGGGACACATCTACGTCCGCAAAGCGGGAACAGTTCCTGTTCCATACCTTCATCTCTTCGGATTGCAAATTAGTCTCGAATATTCTCGTCACCAGTCGGCCGTAAATGGCTCGCAGCGGGAAGTGCTTTCGCACGGGGGTGCTCATGTAGAGCGTGTAGATAGTTTCTTTCCCAACAGTCACCATGTTGCCAAGCATTGCCAGGCTGCATTCCTCTAAATCTAGCGAGAGAAATACGTGGCTTCCTCTGACAACCTTATCTATGCAGCCGTCTATGGTGTCGCTTAGAGTAGAATTCTTGTTGGGCGATCGTTGCTGGGCGGCCGCCATGGCGCCGATGATGCCCTGCTTGTTGTCTGATTGCAGTTGATGGTACATGAAGGTGCCTCTTATCACACAGGGCAGCACTTTCCCAGAGGCGAGCTTGAGGTGGGGCTTGTCTATGGTGTCGTTGGCGTCCCAGCCATATCCGGAACTCAGGCTAGAGGTCAACAGACTCTGCAAGTAAGTGGCGAGCGAGAATCCGCCCACCATCCAGCAGAAGAACATGATGCGTCCAGCCAGAACGCGTTCGAACCGTTGCGGTACTGGATATGAGAAGAGCATTGCCGTTGAGATGAAAACCAACGCCACTTCTTGAATTCCCTTGAGCGGCTGCCTTCCCGAGCAGTAATTGATCAGACAGAAGCCTAGTGCACAGGCGAGTATCGAGAGGAACAAAAGGGCGAAGAAGGTAGTCGGTGCTTCTCGCAGCAACTCATTTGCCCGACTTGAGGGCCTGTGGACCGTGTAGAATACGGCCCTTCCGCAGCGCAAGATGCCGGGAAAGTGGAGCAACCGCCAGCGGTGCACGTCGCACGCACTCTCATCGACCATAATGTCTATTCTGCGCTCTCTGACGTCTGTAATCCAATGCTCGCTGTTCACAATGATTGTTGTGTAATGGACACCAAGCCATTCGAAACATTTTAATACAATGTTCTTTTCCGGATTGGCGCAATCAAGATCCGTACAACCAAGCACGAAGCTTTCGTTCCGGAGCAGCTGCCAGGTTTGGGCACCGGAAAAGCTCGGCTCCTGTGCGGTTGAACCTTCATACAGGTTGATGTAGCCGCTGCCGGTGCAGCTCCACACTAAGCCCTGTAAAATGCTACGGCTGTCCGCATTCGTGGGTAGATAATAAATAGATTGGCTTGGGTTTTCACGAGCCCGAACGCAGGGTAAATGCTTTGCCTCTGGCGAATAACAGGAGAAAAGGTCGTCGGGAGAGAGTAAGCGCGAAAGGCTACCGTTCCACAAGGACTCAGGAATAACAGCAACCCTCTTTCAGTTGTCCACAGTGCTGTCACGGAGGTGCTTCATGTAAACTGACCAGGAGCTGCACCAGTACCTTGCTGTGAGGAGGGTTCCGAATCTGCGTTGGAAGAGGAAGTTGTCCATGTTTCCACTGGCGCAGAGAATGTCTACATATGTGTCTTTCGGAAGGACGAGATGCACACCGTCTTGTCTGGAGCCCAGTGCTGCAACAGTCACAGGGTGAACGAACAAGATGAAGACGAGATATCTGAACATCTTCAACATGCGTCTGGTTATCAGAGAACCTCACCGCGGAGCACCAAGGAGGCGTGTAATCCAAGTGAAAGCCTCGCTCTTCTTTCACATCTGTGTTTAGTTTTGAGGTGGCCGGGGGCAGTCATCTAACGGGTTGAAAGTAAAGACTTCCACGAATGGAGAGGGAAAATTTCTCCCCTTTGAATATAAGAATGCCTAATAGATTTTTTACGTTTTTTTTTTCTGACCGCGCCTCTCTTATTTATGAATGTTCTCCGAACAAACAAATGGGGTCTCAGAAATTTCTGGCAGTATTTTTCTATATGTACAAAGCAAATGGAAAACAGGCAGGGTAGGCATAATGGAAACGCATTACGGAAAATGAGATCCGAATACGTGAGATAACAAATACTAGGAATCACACTTTTTTTCTATTTTTTAATACCATGGCGCTTTGATTTGAACACTCGCCTGTGCCATTGCAAGGTGTCTGTTTCTAATTCGAACGAATATATTAAAAAAATCCGTGAAAGGCACCGTCGAAAAGTTCAGCAAACTTTTTTTAAAATATTTATGTTGTTTTGTAAGTTTCTTTGTTTCACACGTATTTTTCTTTCTCACTGAATTGCCAGATGGAATCCCTTTGCATCTATTGTAGTCGGTTCCCCCTCTAACTTTGGGATCCTCTTCGGCAGCAAAACTCGCGCCTCTTTCGCCAGCACATGGGTGTCTTCCGGCAGCTCGTTCCCTTTATGCCTGCAACCTCATGTCCAAGGCTCTGGCGCAGGCGGTGTTGTGCGCGCTAAGCTTGAAGGACATCGTTCCATCGTGGGTGTGGGCCCTAAAGAAAATCTAAGCAGGTCTTAAAAGAATGCCCCTGGTTTCATAAGAACAGACATATAATGCTGTTGTTGTTGTTGGAGTAGTTGTTTTTGTTGTGTTTTTGCTGGGGCTCTGATAAAAACCAAGGCCAAGAGTACTGGACATCCATTTTAGTTTCAACGGCTGTTCCCAGAATGCGTCTGGACTTGAGTGAAAAACATGTTCTTACACCCTCTCCCCTTACAAGTCTCACCAAGAGATGCATGAAAGGGAGAGAGAGAGGAGAAAAAAGGGGAAGCGTCTAAAGAATAAAGACGGAAAGTGGGAAGCGCTCTTGTCTTTTTGTGTGTGGCCTCGCTAAGCTTAAAGCTCGTTGCCACATTTGCGACATCTGAAGACCGTGTGCCTTGAAACCGTTGAAACCTCTTGCTGTCCTCGATATTTTTTTTCTTTGGCTTCAAAATTTTATTCGTGTTACAAACGTTTATTTTTTATGGGTAGTGGCATACTTGGCCTTGCAAATACCGCGAAACTTTCTGTCTAGCTTAATGCAGTTTCAGGCTCACCGCATAGATGGCGCCGTGTAGCAGTGTCATCTAGGGTACCTCAATGTCGCCCGCTGGCGCCTTTCTAGAGTAGAGACAACTGTGGCGTCTGCTAGCGGAGCCACCATAATGCCGCCTTCTTCACCCCTCGAGTCTATGTGGAACAGGGCTTATGCGTCCGTTTGTGAGCTATCTACGCAGTTAGTGACCATTCTCACTTGTGAAATAGAGCGTGACCAGTACAAGACACGTAACGTCACGCGTTCAGTCAAGTAAGGGTTTGATTTCCTGCTTAAATTTACGATTTAGGCCGCATATAGCGCGAATGTGCTCGCAGAAGTTCTGTCGGCTGCTGCTCGCATTCTAGTCCACTTCTTACAGATGGTAGATCTATGCAAGTACATTTGATGCCGACAATGTTCGTTATCATCTGCTGCGATGTCTACCCATGTTTGGCCTTCTATTGAATGAAGAAAGTTAAAACTATCAACGAGCGAGGCGCAGATACGAGCATAGCAAGGCCACTCCAAAACGGTGACCTGCGTCAACGTCAACCTAGTGTGCGGCGTAGGTCGGCTGGTGCCGACGCAGCCGGACTCCTGACAGCGCGCTCGGATCATCGAGACGCAGCTGGCGCAGAGTGCTCCACGAGGGCGGCCAGTGCAGTCGTCGGAGAGGACGGCTTCCAGCAAGTCTCACCACGTCGACCTGTGAAGATTAACGTGGCCTCCGACAAAAAAGCGGTAAGTTGCGTGTCGTGGCGAAGCATCCAAGAGAGAAGGGTCTCTTCATGTCAGATTACATCCTGAGACAACATGCGACGAACTTTCGGAAATTGTGCTCTGTGCGCTAGGCAGCCAGCGCTTTACTTGCACGAAGCTGTCTTCTAGCTTTTACACCTACGCTTATTTTCACGTCTCGGTAAACGAGGAAGACTGATTAGCTGGTGTGTCCTGATTTGTGGCCGGACGGTTGCCTTTTTCGGCCCTTTTTGGGACGGCTCAGCTTCGATGACAACGGAAGTGATGGGAACACCGCAATTAGCCAGAGCCCTGACCCGAGTCGCCTTCTAGACTGATGAAGATTAATGCGAAAAGCGTCGTCAACAAACCGGAAGAGCTTGAAAGTGTACTCCTGACTTACGACCCCGATCTAATAATAATTACTGAAACTTGGTTCAACAAAAAAATACCGAATGGTGAAGTTTTTATAGATGGGTTTAATGTGTTTCGGCGAAATTGTGGCTCCAGGGGTGCAGGGGTTGCACTCCTCGTCACCGACAGTTTTGAGTGTTCACTGATCGAACAGAACTCTGATTGTAAAATGGTCTGGGTATCCGTCCGGTGGAGTTGTCACTCAATGCTTATAGGGGCACTGTACAGGTGCCTGCAAGCTGGTATAGAAGTGCTCACAAAATTACCTGAACTTTTGTCACTCAAGTTAATTAATTTTCACATGTTATACTGGCTGGAGATTTCAACTTGCCAGATATTGACTGGGACAACATGATTCCTACAGGAAGCTATGCACACTCAAGCCTATTTGTAGATATTGCTTTTAGCAATAACTCCAGCAAGGTAGTGAGATGCCCCTCGCGCGTGTCTATACTCTGTTTCATACTTAGCGTGCAACGCTGTCAAAGCTACTGGCGCGAGCATGGGGCTTCATCTCGTTGATCATTAGCACGCGTTCTCGCGTAAACAAAACCATAGATGAAGCTACGCGCTCGCGCCAGTACCTTTTACAGCGTTGCACGCTAAGTATGAAACAGAGTATAGTGTGCGTGATTCATTGCTAGACCTTGTCTTCTCATCGGAGGCCGTTGCCAGTATTATTAATATAGCAAATGTAGAGAACATATCTGAGCATGCAATAGTTGTTTCTGATGTATCCTTCCGGCGAATTACGAGCGGTACTAAAGAGTTGAAACGGTTCCGAGATTTCACTAGGGCGGATGATGTTGGCATCCTCGATATGTTGAAAGAGGCATTTGAAGAATTTTCTGAGATAAGCAATCAGAATAGTGTATGTGTTGATAAGTTATCGCTTTTTTTTTTTAAGAATGTTCTCTTATCGTGTATTGACAGATTTGTTCTAGAACGTTCAAGAAATAAGAAGCAGATTCCTCTGATTACACGAGATATTTTACACTTTAAAAGTAGGATACACCGCATTGAAAGGTACCAACTAATTTTTAAAAAAAAAAGTACACTTCCCTTCTTTTCACTGATAAACCGAGTATAGCAAGCCAGATTAATCGCTTTTTTCTACTGTATTTCTACCATGGATAATTCTATAATGCCACCATTTACCCATGACCATCGCGAAATTGGCGACTTAGTAGTGTCAGTAAGTATTATTTTTGACAGCCTTCTCCGACTGTACGTTAAAAAGTCATGCGGCCCGGACCGGATTCCTAACTCATTCCTTCACAAATATGCTGACTGGAGTGCGAAGTTCCTTTATGAAATATACTTTTGCAGCTTAAAAACTGACGAGGTGCCATAAGACTGGAAAGTAGCTAAAGTTGGTGCCAATTAATAAACGTAGAGATAAAAAGTGCGTTTCGAATATCAGACCTCTCTCGCGGCTGAGCGGATGCCGCAAAGTTCTTGAACATTTTCTCTTTAAACACAATCTAACTTTTTTTAGAATCCGCAGAATTTTTGTTAAAAGATCAACATGGGTTCCGACGTGGTTATTCAACAGTTACTCAGCTTCTCCACACATTCCATGAATTTGCTGCTACAGTGAATAACGATGGCCAAGTAGATTCCAACTTCTTAGATTTTGCGAAAGCCTTCGACAGGGTATCGCATCGGAAACTAGTCTTCAAACTTAGGAAGATACTCGGTAACGATTACCTTTTAGGTTGGGTCGATTCCTATCTTTCGAACCGTCGACAGTACTTGACTGTTGGGAAAGCGGAGTCCCTGGATTTGTCAGTTGTGTCAGTCTTACTCCAGGGCTCGGAACTCGGTTCATTTTGTGTGTGTGTGTGTGTGTGTGTGTGTGTGTGTGTGTTTATAAATGATCTGCATGTAGTAAGCCCGGAATTCAGTGCCGTGTTTTCGCCAACGACTGTGTTTTGTTTGCCAAAATGTCATGCACTTTCGATCAATTATGTTTATACAGTAGCCTACAAACTGTGTTTTCCTTGTGTCAAGAATCGCAGATGGATTTTAACGTGAAAAAATGCGTGCAAATGAGAGTAACACAAAAGAAGTCTCCAATTTTGTTTTGCTATTCTATCAACTCAGTACCGCTGGAAAGTGTCACTTCTTATAAATATTTGGGTATTACCATCACATCTACTTTAAGCTGGTCTGTTCACCTAGATAACATTACAGCAAAAGCGTCTCGTAAACTGTGTTGTCTTCGAAGGACTATGCGACATCGTACTATCGGGGACAATATGAGCTGAAACAGCGCTCCGGCCTAGGCACGGTACGACCTGCGCCGCCTGTCGCATGGCTCCGCAAACACGACGCACCCTGAGGGCGAGATAAATTATCACTTGTGCTCACTGCACCACTGCGCTCTTCCGGCTGTCTGCTAGCGAAAATATTGGCTAACAGAACCACGATCACGGTGCCTTTGCGGTGCCGCCCTCTGTTCAGGTTTTCAACTATCATGGATTTCAGTTCATTTCAAGAGAGCGCCGAAGTGGAAAATGCGTTGTCACGCTCGTATCTCCTCGAGGAACGCTGCCTGACGGAGCTGTCTTGGTCCCCGAAAGGAGCTGATCTCTAAATACCGTCGAAGACATTTGGAGGCGCATCAAGGTAGCCATGTCACGGCGTCCCCTTCACCGCGCCACTGCCAACGAATTGTGGGAAGCGGTGAGGGGTGAATGGGGGGAGAGGCTTCGGACCGAGCCAGACTTCGTGGCCGCGTTCTACGAGTCCTTACCAGACAGAATGAGAGCCACGGACTCGGTATTAAGTTCTTTCGTAAGTTTTACTGCACCTCAGGACTCCCTGAACTAGAATTTTACCGATTGCAACAAAGCTTGCTGCTACGATTGCAATACACTTTTTGACGACGTTAACCAGCGGATATTTTTGTGCATTGCATCCTTGATCCTGATCTTCTTGTAAAGTGCAGTTGAACTTCCACGCCGACTATTAATCGTTTGTGTATTGCATTGTCCTCTGCGAACATTCTTTCGATGAATTTCAAGTTCCTGCTCCTGGCAAATGTTTGACTCTTTGTTGCACTTTATTTAGATTACGAATTTCTAAATAAAACACTCGTGTTTTGTCAGCACTTGTTTTGTTTGAAACAAACACGTGGGCCTAGTAACAAACAAATAATATTTTAGAACCTTCTCATACCAATCCAGGTTACAAAACCCCCGCGGTAACATGTATGGTTACCGTTGTTTCTTTTTTTACACAGCTGTGCACAATAAAAAGAAAAGTAAATACCTTGGAGCCGACTTAAATCGCGTGTACGAATTTTGGCACATATTTTACGATGTCCTACATTGTGCATGCACTTCATAAAAAAAAAGAAAAACTACAATTTTTTTTAATGTAATTTCCGTAAAACATAAATCGCTGCTGCAATTTAAGAGGCTTCAACATCTTTTCTTCATTAGTCAGAGTTCTTTCTACGTGATTCTACACGATGAAATGAAGTAAATCAATTGCAAAAAAGGAACAAATGTAATCTTCTGTTTTTGTCTTACTGTATTGACAGTAAGAGTTTTGTCTTACTGTCAATTCTGTTGTCAAGCTGAACCTCTAATAAAAAAGAAGGGAATTCAAAAATAAATAAGGCTGCTGCAATTGACGACACGCTGAGCAAGCAGCATAGAAGCTGACGCCAAGACACTAACTCGAGTCACAAAACTGCAAGGAGTTCACAGCGCTGCTGCTAATTTTGTTGGCTACGTGACCCATCAACTTTTGGGGGAATTTTGATTTCCAACCAGCAGAATCCATGTAGCAAAAGGCAACAGGTCAACGGGATTGTTTGCTTATCAAATTAGTTTTGGAGTCCTGCACCACAGTGTCTGTTAACAGTTTTTCTCACATAAGATGACTGGTCTGAGCAAGATAGCTCTTGGAAACAATGCATGCCCATGTGTACGAGTTCCAGCAAACATTGACTTAACTTCAATTTCTGCATTGGGTTCATATAGACAAAATAACTCCCCACCTTTTTCCGACCTTTCTCAGGCTAATCAAACGCCAGCACAAGTTTTGCTCGAAAGGCCTGCACAAGCTGCCTTGTGCTTGTGGCGCAGGCAAATTTTGAGCCTCAGTCGGGAGTACATGTCTACGAGCAGCTTGTTTGCCTTCTCCCTGTGCTGGTCACAAGTCGGAAAATTGCCAGCAAACTTGAAAATCAATAATGTGGCGATTGATTTGACTGGGACTTCAGGCGTAGGAGGCACAGCGTCAGTCTGTACTGAGACCACATGTGCTTTAGCAGACACTGTATCCGCTCCTAACGTTAACGTTGAAGTACCCCATCATGATCGAAAGTCAGCGCTTGCACCAGGGCACCAACGCTGAAGCATTAAGTATAAACCGTATGCAAGCGATTTGGCGAGCGACAAGGCGGGCGGCGGCGACGAAGACCCGCTTTCGCTCGGTCAGTTCCACGACGAGGCAAACTGAATGAAAGCGACGGGAGCAAGCGAACCGAGAGCCGCTGCGATGTGGCTCCACGCAAAAGCTTTTAAAGTCTGTGCTTTGTATTTGGCGTGGGACATGTCCCGATGATCCTCTCTCACTCTACCTCATTGATAAGGCGCTCACTGAAGCGATGCTTGTCTTCGAGGTTATTACCCATCGCAGCCGGTGATCAAACGAAGCTTCCCAACAATATACGACCTAAACCAGCCAAGCAATCGCGCGAAGGAACCGGTACTGACGTAAAACGGAACATTTTGCGCTATTGGCTAAACGCTTCAGCTACCTCCGGAAGGAAAGCGACGTTTTCTGAAAAATCGCGTCGCTCGTCGCGCAACGAGACAGTGAGAAATTTTTGTCGCTCGTCGCTGACTCTTATCGCTTGCCACTGTCGCTCGTCTGAACCGGATGTAGGTGATTTAGCGAGCGACGACACGAGTGACGCCCACAAACGACGAGGCAGCGATGAAAACTTCTCAGTATAGCTTGTCGCGTTGCTCGATCCTGGACATCTCCTGCGACGCGAAGGGCAACAGTGAGAAATCTGCGCCGCTCATCTTGTTGCTCTCTAAAGCTCTTTCATGCGGTTTAAAGGCACTGTCGCTTCTCCTGACGCTAGGTTTCTGGAAGGCTGAGCCGTACGTAATCGATTAAGCAAGCGAAGGTGGCAGAGACGAGCAACGGAGATTGCTCACTGTTGGTTGTTGCGTCGCTCGGTTTTTGGATTTCTAGAAAATGTCGCTCATCGCCATGGTCGCTTGCTCCCATCGCTTCCATACGGTTTGCCTTGTCGCACGACTGACCGAGCGACGGCCAAGCGGGTCACCGTCGCTTGTCTCGTCGCTCCTCAAATGGCTTACATGTGGCTTACACTTTATACTCCCTGTCTTCAGTTGTGTGCAGTGCAGGCGAAGGCAATGCGTGACGTCACAGGAAATATAACGTGAATACGTGATGTCCTGTGACGTCAATACGACGTGACGGGATTTTCGGTGAGGTCAATACGTGACGTCACAGGAAAGATGGCATCGCCCAGGCAGCGGCAGGCCTTGGCGGGGCGGATGTATTGGCCGGAGCTTGTCGGATGCGTTGTTCGTTGTCGTTGGTCTCAGCGAGTTTATTTCAGATGCGGGAGCCGTCATATAAGGCCGGTCGGAAGCGACTTTGATGTTCAGCGTGGTCTCTCACATAAGTATAACGTGGAAATACGGCGGAACGGTGTGCATTTTGCTGACTATAGACGCGACGTCTTCCGCGAGCGTGGAAGAGCGGTTAACGCACTTCGCTTCTGCGCAATGGGTCCCAGGTTCAATGCCTGGGTACATCAATTTTTGTGAATTTGTTTAGAAAGTGTTTTAAGTTTATTCGAGAAGCTTCTCTATTGTTATCGTTAGTTCTAGATCAGGAAGCTCTAAGGCCGAACTACGAATGTTCGCCGACACTTCCCTTCTCAATAAAACGTGCTCCGCGTGGCTGTGGCTCACTCTTTTCGCTAGTGTTTGAACGTGTCATTTCGCCGTCATTAACGGTCGCCTTTCACGCCTGTTATTACTCTTGTTTTGACACAAGTTTGCCTTATTAAATGTTTAGCTCCCTTGTCAGTCCCCGACTCGCCAATCCATCGGTGACAATATTGCCACGATTCGGATATTGCTAGGATAAATTTTAACGCAACGTTTTTGTACTCTCGCTCACCATCGGAATCTTCGGTGTCTGCAGTGAAGCATGTGCTATATATCTGGATACTCGGTTTAGCAGCGGAAACTTTGTGAGTCGTGCTTGGCAGTGTGTAATCGTGGTGCTACTTCGTTAAAATGACTGAAGGCTCACTTTAGTTGTGCGGCGCACGGGAAAGCTGCCTTCAAGCAGGTAGTTCACGTGCCGTGCTAGATGATGATGTGGTGCACTCTCAGAAAAAAAGGGTATATTCTTACACCCCTTCTCCCGTATACGACACCCGAAATGTTCCGTTGGACGTACAGCGCGCTGCCGCCGAATGGACCACCCAGGGGGCACCTGTGAAAGCAGGTGTTTGGGGAGTGGCGGCTTCACGGACCCCGAGCCATGCGGGTTCGCCCCCCCACGTCTGGATGTGCGTGGCTTTCCCGTGTCCGGGGAAAAGGGCATCCTGGTGGTTGAGCCGAGCCCGGGGTAGGTTTGGACCCTTCGGGGACCCCCGGGTGAGGCAATACACCACTTCGGCCCCCGCTTCCCGTGGACGGGTGTCCTGGCTTGGCCCGACCAGGATGATTCAGTCAGTCGCCTTTTCTTCTACTATCCCCTCCCTTCTTTCTCCTTTTTCTGCTCTTCTCTTTTTCATTCTCACATTCTTTGGCGGCAAGGGCTAACCTTGGGTGAAGACAGATACCTTTCTCGAACCACACTTGGTTATAGTTACTTGGTAGCACTGGTAGTGTAGCATACCCAGCCAAGCCATACTTGCTATGGGGTGCTACCTACCCCCTTGTTGGGGTGGGTAATGGGTGGTGCGCCTCAGTTTCTGAACATCCTCCACCTTTCGTGGCTTCCGCAAACCCTAAACCCAGTTCGGGACGAACCTCCAAGAGGCAGCGTCCAGATCCACAGACCATTGAAAAAGAAACTGTTGAAATATTCTCAGAGTTCTTTGTTATTCACTCACATGACGAGCAAAAACTCGTGGCAAAGATGTCACCCTTTATTGTCGCCAAAGTGCTTGAAAACCTTGTTGGATTTTCTTACAAGGCCAAAAAACTACACTCGGGAGACCTTCTTTGTTGAAGTAGATACTAAGAAACAAATCGAAGCGCCTTTCAGACTGACTACCAATGTGGACGTGGAGGTGTCGGTGAGCCCTCACCGTACACTAAACACGGTCCGTGGTGTCCTGTCTGAAGGAGCCTTTCTTTACACCAGTGAAGATGAACTTCTTGAGGGACTAAGAAGTTCGGGTGTCGTCGATGTCAGACGCATAGTGTTCCGCAAGAATGGCGAAAATATCCCCTCAAAACATGTTATCCCCACCCCACTCCCGGAGACGGTCAAAGCCGGTTACCTCAACTGCCGCATCCGCCCGTACATCCCCAACCGCCAGCGGTGTTTCCGTTGCCTGCGCTTTGGCCACGGATCACGCAGCTGTCGTGGGAAGGAGACATGTGCCAGGTGTGGAAATCAGGGTCACGTGTCTGATGGTTGCGAGGCAGAGGCACACTGCGCAACTTGCAGAGGACCACATCCTGCCTACTACCGAAGCCGCCCTCTCTGGAAGCAAGAAAAGGACATCCTCGCAGTTAAGGTTAAAGAAAACCTGTAATACGCAGATGCAAAGAAGCGCTTTTCCTTCCTTCCTAAGGGAGGTTATGCCGAGGTGGTGCACAGGGGCTTGCACCACGCTCGGAGAGAAAGGCCACTCAGGTCTCTCCTAAGTTCTTGGTTGCCGACCTTAGGGCCCCATCTCCACAACAGAGGCAGCATGCTGCTCCCCTGGGCAAGGACGGGCCGGCGATAGCCGTGCCCGTCCTCTCTTTAAAGACGGTGGCGAGGGGTCAGCATGCTCAACCTTCTCGTGGAGAGGGCGCTGCAGCTGACTCCTCTGCTCAGGACTGGCCAGCACCGGCTGTACCTGTCAATACAGGCCACACTCCTGTGGAGGAGAAAAAGCAAGTACCTCAGCCTCAGTCTCTGGAGAGACAGCCAGGAACCAAGGACCTGCGTGGGTCGCAATGCAGCTTGTTTGTCGAGAAACGAGGTGGAAGAGCTGGACGGGGTAGAACCCCTCCCCAGTTCATCAACCACCCTTTCACCCAGTTCTGGACATGGCCTCGGATCAGGGCCTCGCGGCACGGACCCTGCCAGGCCGGCAGGAAAGTCTGCCTGCAAGGCTCAGGAAAACACTAGCGCTGCCTTGTCTGCCCCCTCGTCGACTCCGGGTTCTGACCAGGACGAGATGAAGTGGCAGACTAGCAAGAAACAAAAATTAAAAAAACAAAAACGCAATTACTTCGAAGTGAAGCAACTGATTCACCTTTCCATGTGCTCCGGTTTTTGTCCTTAAAATGGCTTCAGTACTCGTACGGTGGAACTGCCGTGGCCTACTAAGAAGCTTGGACGATGTAGAGCATCTTCTGGAGGAGTACAAGCCACGAGCGCTGTGCTTGCAACAGACTCATTTGAGTCCCAGTCGCACTAATTTTCTGAGACGTTACCAGGTTTTCCGGAAGGATCGCCCGGGCTCTGGCAATTCTTCTGGTGGAGTTGCGGTGGTCCTCCCGAGAGACGTTCCCTGCACAGACGTTCCACTGTCCACACCACTTGAAGCAGTGGCAGTTCGGTTCACGCACCATAAAGCTCTGACAGTACGCTCTTTATATCTACCACCTTCTTTCACCTTGAAATCTTCAGACTTTAACTCGCTGTTAGACCAGCTTCCTGAGCCCTTCCTTTTGACGGGCGATTTTAATTGTCACAACCCTTTATGGGGGAGCACGCGTCACGATGTCAGAGGAAGAAATTGTTCGAGTCAGTTTTAACCACACGAAGTCTTTGTCTTTTTAATATGGGCCAGCCAACCTATTTTAGTCCATCATCTCTGTCATCAACTTCCATCGACCTTTCAATTGGTTCTGCTGCTTCATTTCCAGATTTTTTCCTGGAGTCTGGATTCCAATCCACATGGAAGCGATCATTTTCCTACTCTTTTAACCTGTAGCGTAGCCCCTCTTTTAATTCATACACGCCCGCCTCGTTGGAAGCTTGACAAGGCTGATTGGGGCCTTTTCGAGCAGGCGTCGTTTTTAGCATATTCTCGTCTCGAAAGTCTCACAATTGTCGAACTCAATCATCTTTTAACCGAGCGCATTATCACAGCAGCCAAGTTGTCCATCCCGCAGACATCTCGATTTCTTCCTAGGAGGCCAAAGCCCTGGTGGAATTCGAAATTTGAAGAGACTCGCAAGAAACAAAATTGGGCTTGGGGTATTCTGAGACGATACCCCACTAGAGATAACCTCATATCCTTTCGGAAAATGAAGGCCCGTGCACGCCACGTCCGAAAGAAAAGCCAAACGGGAAAGTTGGCAAGGCTATGTTTCTACTATAAATAGCAGTACCTCACCTAAGGAGGACTGGGACCGAATACACAAGACCAATGGTTCCTAACATGCATTTAAAATCCCCCTGCTTTTTAGGAATAGAACATGCCCAGACACACTGAAAGAACAAGCTGATATTTTTGGAGAACATTTTGAATATATATCCAGTTCACATCATTATTCATCTACTTTCCTTTGACACAAGCTGAAGGCTGAGAGCAATCCCTTGAAAACCTCAAAAGGTGAACAGGGGGAATATAATGCTACATTTAGCTTGCACGAGCTCCTCGCAGTTCTTCATAACACAAAGCCTTCAGCTCCTGGACCCGATGGTTTACATTATTCAATGCTACAGCATCTTCATCCTTCTACACTCGATGTCATTTTGTATCTTTATAACAGCACATGGCAGAATGGCTTTTTCCCTTCATCTTGGAAGGTAGCACATGTCCTTCCAGTTTTGAAGGCTGGTAAGGATGCTTCTTGTGTTTCCAGTTAGAGGCCCATTGCTCTTACCAGCTCTCTCTGTAAGACACTGGAGCGAATGATTAATCGTAGCCTAATGTACTATCTGGAACATGGTAAGGTGCTCGACAAATTTCAATGTGACTATCGTTCATCAAGGTCTACAGTCGACCACTTGGTCTGTCTCGAAACCGTTGTGCCTGAGGCCTTTGCACACGGGCAACTCTGCCTCTCTGTGTTCTTTGATCTCGAGAAAGCGCACGACACGGCTTGGCGCTTTGGCATTTTGAGGGACCTGTTTGACCTCAGACTACGTGGTCGCATGCTTCGTGCAATTCATAGCTATTTAGACAGGCGTACCTTTCGAGTCCAACTGGGAAACACACCTTCCCGTGACTTTCTACAGGCAAATGGAGTGCCGCAGGTGGGAGTACTCAGTCTCACCTTGTTTATAGTTAAAATGAACTCCATTGCTTCTGTAATCCCTCCGTCGGTTCAGTATTCACTTTACGTCGATGATTTACAAATTTCAGTTTCCTCCTGTAACCTCCCAGTCTGTGAACGCAGGGTTCAGCTAGGCATCAACAAGCTTACTGAGTGGGCTGACAGTAATGGGTTTAAGTTCTCTCCTAAAAAGACTGCATGTGTTTGCTTTACCCGCCAACGTGGAATACTTCTTTAACCATCCTTAACAGTCTACAATAGCAATGTTGGTGTTCAACCTCAGCACAAATTTTTGGGTCTTATGTTTGATAGTAAACTGAATTATAATGCTCATGTAAAAAGCATGAAACTGAAAGCTCACAAGTCTCTCAATATCCTTAAAGTTCTCTCTCACCGGTCTTATGGTTTTGACCGATTGTGCCTCCTGTGCCTCAGCGTTGATCGTGGGCGAAGCGGATGCAGTTCCGAGTCCCGGCAGGAGCAGAACAGCCACGAGGGCAGCAAAAAATCCTGGAAGGGGTTCACGACAGGTTTAGCTACGGTGACAACTTAGCTGCAAATCCCGCAGTTTGAATGGCGACGACCCCTTTTGTAGGCGGCTGGACTCCGGGAGAGCGGAATGTAAGAACCAGTTGGTTGAAGCAGATTTCTTATCGATAGTGTAGAAGCAGTTCGTGGACACACGTAGAGGGCTGTAACAGCACTGTCAGCGTTGATCGTGGGCGAAGCGGATGCAGTTCCGAGTCCCGGCAGCAGCAGAACAGCCACGAGGGCAGCAAAAAATCCTGGAAGGGGTTCACGACAGGTTTAGCTACGGTGACAACTTAGCTGCAAATCCCGCAGTTTGAATGGCGACGACCCCTTTTGTAGGCGGCTGGACTCCGGGAGAGCGGAATGTAAGAATCATTTGGTTGAAGCAGATTTCTTATCGATTGTGTAGAAGCAGTTCGTGGACACACGTAGAGGGCTGTAACAGCACTGTCAGCGTTGATCGTGGGCGAAGCGGATGCAGTTCCGAGTCCCGGCAGGAGCAGAACAGCCACGAGGGCAGCAAAAAATCCTGGAAGGGGTTCACGACAGGTTTAGCTACGGTGACAACTTAGCTGCAAATCCCGCAGTTTGAATGGCGACGACCCCTTTTGTAGGCGGCTGGACTCCGGGAGAGCAGAATGTAAGAACCAGTTGGTTGAAGCAGATTTCTTATCGATAGTGTAGAAGCAGTTCGTGGACACACGTAGAGGGCTGTAACAGCACTGTCAGCGTTGATCGTGGGCGAAGCGGATGCAGTTCCGAGTCCCGGCAGCAGCAGAACGGCCATGAGGGCAGCAAAAAATCCTGGAAGGGGTTCACGACAGGTTTAGCTACGGTGACAACTTAGCTGCAAATCCCGCAGTTTGAATGGCGACGACCCCTTTTGTAGGCGGCTGGACTCCGGGAGAGCGGAATGTAAGAACCAGTTGGTTGAAGCAGATTTCTTATCGGTAGTGTAGAAGCAGTTCGTGGACACACGTAGAGGGCTGTAACAGCACTGTCAGCGTTGATCGTGGGCGAAGCGGATGCAGTTCCGAGTCCCAGCAGCAGCAGAACAGCCACGAGGGCAGCAAAAAATCCTGGAAGGGGTTCACGACAGGTTTAGCTACGGTGACAACTTAGCTGCAAATCCCGCAGTTTGAATGGCGACGACCCCTTTTGTAGGCGGCTGGACTCCGGGAGAGCGGAATGTAAGAACCAGTTGGTTGAAGCAGATTTCTTATCGATAGTGTAGAAGCAGTTCGTGGACACACGTAGAGGGCTGTAACAGCACTGTCAGCGTTCATCGTGGGCGAAGCGGATGCAGTTCCGAGTCCCGGCAGCAGCAGAACAGCCACGAGGGCAGCAAAAAATCCTGGAAGGGGTTCACGACAGGTTTAGCTACGGTGACAACTTAGCTGCAAATCCCGCAGTTTGAATGGCGACGACCCCTTTTGTAGGCGGCTGGACTCCGGGAGAGCGGAATGTAAGAACCAGTTGGTTGAAGCAGATTTCTAATCGATAGTGTAGAAGCAGTTCGTGGACACACGTAGAGGGCTGTAACAGCACTGTCAGCGTTGATCGTGGGCGAAGCGGATGCAGTTCCGAGTCCCGGCAGGAGCAGAACAGCCACGAGGGCAGCAAAAAATCCTGGAAGGGGTTTACGACAGGTTTAGCTACGGTGACAACTTAGCTGCAAATCCCGCAGTTTGAATGGCGACGACCCCTTTTGTAGGCGGCTGGACTCCGGGAGAGCGGAATGTAAGAACCAGTTGGTTGAAGCAGATTTCTTATCGATAGTGTAGAAGCAGTTCGTGGACACACGTAGAGGGCTGTAACAGCACTGTCAGCGTTGATCGTGGGCGAAGCGGATGCAGTTCCGAGTCCCGGCAGCAGCAGAACAGCCACGAGGGCAGCAAAAAATCCTGGAAGGGGTTCACGACAGGTTTAGCTACGGTGACAACTTAGCTGCAAATCCCGCAGTTTGAATGGCGACGACCCCTTTTGTAGGCGGCTGGACTCCGGGAGAGCGGAATGTAAGAATCATTTGGTTGAAGCAGATTTCTTATCGATTGTGTAGAAGCAGTTCGTGGACACACGTAGAGGGCTGTAACAGCACTGTCAGCGTTGATCGTGGGCGAAGCGGATGCAGTTCCGAGTCCCGGCAGGAGCAGAACAGCCACGAGGGCAGCAAAAAATCCTGGAAGGGGTTCACGACAGGTTTAGCTACGGTGACAACTTAGCTGCAAATCCCGCAGTTTGAATGGCGACGACCCCTTTTGTAGGCGGCTGGACTCCGGGAGAGCAGAATGTAAGAACCAGTTGGTTGAAGCAGATTTCTTATCGATAGTGTAGAAGCAGTTCGTGGACACACGTAGAGGGCTGTAACAGCACTGTCAGCGTTGATCGTGGGCGAAGCGGATGCAGTTCCGAGTCCCGGCAGCAGCAGAACGGCCATGAGGGCAGCAAAAAATCCTGGAAGGGGTTCACGACAGGTTTAGCTACGGTGACAACTTAGCTGCAAATCCCGCAGTTTGAATGGCGACGACCCCTTTTGTAGGCGGCTGGACTCCGGGAGAGCGGAATGTAAGAACCAGTTGGTTGAAGCAGATTTCTTATCGGTAGTGTAGAAGCAGTTCGTGGACACACGTAGAGGGCTGTAACAGCACTGTCAGCGTTGATCGTGGGCGAAGCGGATGCAGTTCCGAGTCCCAGCAGCAGCAGAACAGCCACGAGGGCAGCAAAAAATCCTGGAAGGGGTTCACGACAGGTTTAGCTACGGTGACAACTTAGCTGCAAATCCCGCAGTTTGAATGGCGACGACCCCTTTTGTAGGCGGCTGGACTCCGGGAGAGCGGAATGTAAGAACCAGTTGGTTGAAGCAGATTTCTTATCGATAGTGTAGAAGCAGTTCGTGGACACACGTAGAGGGCTGTAACAGCACTGTCAGCGTTCATCGTGGGCGAAGCGGATGCAGTTCCGAGTCCCGGCAGCAGCAGAACAGCCACGAGGGCAGCAAAAAATCCTGGAAGGGGTTCACGACAGGTTTAGCTACGGTGACAACTTAGCTGCAAATCCCGCAGTTTGAATGGCGACGACCCCTTTTGTAGGCGGCTGGACTCCGGGAGAGCGGAATGTAAGAACCAGTTGGTTGAAGCAGATTTCTAATCGATAGTGTAGAAGCAGTTCGTGGACACACGTAGAGGGCTGTAACAGCACTGTCAGCGTTGATCGTGGGCGAAGCGGATGCAGTTCCGAGTCCCGGCAGGAGCAGAACAGCCACGAGGGCAGCAAAAAATCCTGGAAGGGGTTTACGACAGGTTTAGCTACGGTGACAACTTAGCTGCAAATCCCGCAGTTTGAATGGCGACGACCCCTTTTGTAGGCGGCTGGACTCCGGGAGAGCGGAATGTAAGAACCAGTTGGTTGAAGCAGATTTCTAATCGATAGTGTAGAAGCAGTTCGTGGACACACGTAGAGGGCTGTAACAGCACTGTCAGCGTTGATCGTGGGCGAAGCGGATGCAGTTCCGAGTCCCGGCAGCTGCAGAGCGGCCACGAGGGCAGCAAAAAATCCTGGAAGGGGTTCACGACAGGTTTAGCTACGGTGACAACTTAGCTGCAAATCCCGCAGTTCGAATGGCGACGACCCCTTTTGTAGGCGGCTGGACTCCGGGAGAGTGGAATGTAAGAACCAGTTGGTTGAAGCAGATTTCTTATCGATAGTGTAGAAGCAGTTGTGGACACACGTAGAGGGCTGTAACAGCACTGTCAGCGTTGATCGTGGGCGAAGCGGATGCAGTTCCGAGTCCCGGCAGCAGCAGAGCGGCCACGAGGGCAGCAAAAAATCCTGGAAGGGGTTCACGACAGGTTTAGCTACGGTGACAACTTAGCTGCAAATCCCGCAGTTTGAATGGCGACGACCCCTTTTGTAGGCGGCTGGACTCCGGGAGAGCAGAATGTAAGAACCAGTTGGTTGAAGCAGATTTCTTATCGATAGTGTAGAAGCAGTTCGTGGACACACGTAGAGGGCTGTAACAGCACTGTCAGCGTTGATCGTG
Organism: Ixodes scapularis; assembly: GCF_016920785.2. NCBI lineage: Eukaryota > Metazoa > Arthropoda > Arachnida > Ixodida > Ixodidae > Ixodes > Ixodes scapularis. Next base: position 51,417 of record NW_024610010.1, read on the forward strand.
GGCGAAGCGGATGCAGTTCCGAGTCCCGGCAGCAGCAGAACGGCCATGAGGGCAGCAAAAAATCCTGGAAGGGGTTCACGACAGGTTTAGCTACGGTGACAACTTAGCTGCAAATCCCGCAGTTTGAATGGCGACGACCCCTTTTGTAGGCGGCTGGACTCCGGGAGAGCGGAATGTAAGAACCAGTTGGTTGAAGCAGATTTCTTATCGGTAGTGTAGAAGCAGTTCGTGGACACACGTAGAGGGCTGTAACAGCACTGTCAGCGTTGATCGTGGGCGAAGCGGATGCAGTTCCGAGTCCCAGCAGCAGCAGAACAGCCACGAGGGCAGCAAAAAATCCTGGAAGGGGTTCACGACAGGTTTAGCTACGGTGACAACTTAGCTGCAAATCCCGCAGTTTGAATGGCGACGACCCCTTTTGTAGGCGGCTGGACTCCGGGAGAGCGGAATGTAAGAACCAGTTGGTTGAAGCAGATTTCTTATCGATAGTGTAGAAGCAGTTCGTGGACACACGTAGAGGGCTGTAACAGCACTGTCAGCGTTCATCGTGGGCGAAGCGGATGCAGTTCCGAGTCCCGGCAGCAGCAGAACAGCCACGAGGGCAGCAAAAAATCCTGGAAGGGGTTCACGACAGGTTTAGCTACGGTGACAACTTAGCTGCAAATCCCGCAGTTTGAATGGCGACGACCCCTTTTGTAGGCGGCTGGACTCCGGGAGAGCGGAATGTAAGAACCAGTTGGTTGAAGCAGATTTCTAATCGATAGTGTAGAAGCAGTTCGTGGACACACGTAGAGGGCTGTAACAGCACTGTCAGCGTTGATCGTGGGCGAAGCGGATGCAGTTCCGAGTCCCGGCAGGAGCAGAACAGCCACGAGGGCAGCAAAAAATCCTGGAAGGGGTTTACGACAGGTTTAGCTACGGTGACAACTTAGCTGCAAATCCCGCAGTTTGAATGGCGACGACCCCTTTTGTAGGCGGCTGGACTCCGGGAGAGCGGAATGTAAGAACCAGTTGGTTGAAGCAGATTTCTAATCGATAGTGTAGAAGCAGTTCGTGGACACACGTAGAGGGCTGTAACAGCACTGTCAGCGTTGATCGTGGGCGAAGCGGATGCAGTTCCGAGTCCCGGCAGCTGCAGAGCGGCCACGAGGGCAGCAAAAAATCCTGGAAGGGGTTCACGACAGGTTTAGCTACGGTGACAACTTAGCTGCAAATCCCGCAGTTCGAATGGCGACGACCCCTTTTGTAGGCGGCTGGACTCCGGGAGAGTGGAATGTAAGAACCAGTTGGTTGAAGCAGATTTCTTATCGATAGTGTAGAAGCAGTTGTGGACACACGTAGAGGGCTGTAACAGCACTGTCAGCGTTGATCGTGGGCGAAGCGGATGCAGTTCCGAGTCCCGGCAGCAGCAGAGCGGCCACGAGGGCAGCAAAAAATCCTGGAAGGGGTTCACGACAGGTTTAGCTACGGTGACAACTTAGCTGCAAATCCCGCAGTTTGAATGGCGACGACCCCTTTTGTAGGCGGCTGGACTCCGGGAGAGCGGAATGTAAGAACCAGTTGGTTGAAGCAGATTTCTTATCGATAGTGTAGAAGCAGTTCGTGGACACACGTAGAGGGCTGTAACAGCACTGTCAGCGTTGATCGTGGGCGAAGCGGATGCAGTTCCGAGTCCCGGCAGGAGCAGAACAGCCACGAGGGCAGCAAAAAATCCTGGAAGGTGTTCACGACAGGTTTAGCTACGGTGACAACTTAGCTGCAAATCCCGCAGTTTGAATGGCGACGACCCCTTTTGTAGGCGGCTGGACTCCGGGAGAGCGGAATGTAAGAACCAGTTGGTTGAAGCAGATTTCTTATCGATAGTGTAGAAGCAGTTCGTGGACACACGTAGAGGGCTGTAACAGCACTGTCAGCGTTGATCGTGGGCGAAGCGGATGCAGTTCCGAGTCCCGGCAGCAGCAGAACAGCCACGAGGGCAGCAAAAAATCCTGGAAGGGGTTCACGACAGGTTTAGCTACGGTGACAACTTAGCTGCAAATCCCGCAGTTTGAATGGCGACGACCCCTTTTGTAGGCGGCTGGACTCCGGGAGAGCGGAATGTAAGAACCAGTTGGTTGAAGCAGATTTCTAATCGATAGTGTAGAAGCAGTTCGTGGACACACGTAGAGGGCTGTAACAGCACTGTCAGCGTTGATCGTGGGCGAAGCGGATGCAGCTCCGAGTCCCGGCAGGAGCAGAACAGCCACGAGGGCAGCAAAAAATCCTGGAAGGGGTTCACGACAGGTTTAGCTACGGTGATAACTTAGCTGCAAATCCCGCAGTTTGAATGGCGACGACCCCTTTTGTAGGCGGCTGGACTCCGGGAGAGCGGAATGTAAGAACCAGTTGGTTGAAGCAGATTTCTAATCGATAGTGTAGAAGCAGTTCGTGGACACACGTAGAGGGCTGTAACAGCACTGTCAGCGTTGATCGTGGGCGAAGCGGATGCAGTTCCGAGTCCCGGCAGCAGCAGAACAGCCACGAGAGCAGCAAAAAATCCTGGAAGGGGTTCACGACAGGTTTAGCTACGGTGACAACTTAGCTGCAAATCCCGCAGTTTGAATGGCGACGACCCCTTTTGTAGGCGGCTGGACTCCGGGAGAGCGGAATGTAAGAACCAGTTGGTTGAAGCAGATTTCTTATCGATAGTGTAGAAGCAGTTCGTGGACACACGTAGAGGGCTGTAACAGCACTGTCAGCGTTGATCGTGGGCGAAGCGGATGCAGTTTCGAGTCCCGGCAGGAGCAGAACAGCCACGAGGGCAGCAAAAAATCCTGGAAGGGGTTCACGACAGGTTTAGCTACGGTGACAACTTAGCTGCAAATCCCGCAGTTTGAATGGCGACGACCCCTTTTGTAGGCGGCTGGACTCCGGGAGAGCGGAATGTAAGAACCAGTTGGTTGAAGCAGATTTCTTATCGATAGTGTAGAAGCAGTTCGTGGACACACGTAGAGGGCTGTAACGGCACTGTCAGCGTTGATAGTGGGCGAAGCGGATGCAGTTCCGAGTCCCGGCAGCAGCAGAGCGGCCACGAGGGCAGCAAAAAATCCTGGAAGGGGTTCACGACAGGTTTAGCTACGGTGACAACTTAGCTGCAAATCCCGCAGTTTGAATGGCGACGACCCCTTTTGTAGGCGGCTGGACTCCGGGAGAGCGGAATGTAAGAACCAGTTGGTTGAAGCAGATTTCTAATCGATAGTGTAGATGCAGTTCGTGGACACACGTAGAGGGCTGTAACAGCAGTGTCAGCGTTGATCGTGGGCGAAGCGGATGCAGTTCCGAGTCCCGGCAGCAGCAGAGCGGCCACGAGGGCAGCAAAAAATCCTGGAAGGGGTTCACGACAGGTTTAGCTACGGTGACAACTTAGCTGCAAATCCCGCAGTTTGAATGGCGACGACCCCTTTTGTAGGCGGCTGGACTCCGGGAGAGCGGAATGTAAGAACCAGTTGGTTGAAGCAGATTTCTTATCGATAGTGTAGAAGCAGTTCGTGGGCACACGTAGAGGGCTGTAACAGCACTGTCAGCGTTGATCGTGGGCGAAGCGGATGCAGTTCCGAGTCCCGGCAGCAGCAGAGCGGCCACGAGGGCAGCAAAAAATCCTGGAAGGGGTTCACGACAGGTTTAGCTACGGTGACAACTTAGCTGCAAATCCCGCAGTTTGAATGTCGACGACCCCTTTTGTAGGCGGCTGGACTCCGGGAGAGCGGAATGTAAGAACCAGTTGGTTGAAGCAGATTTCTTATCGATAGTGTAGAAGCAGTTCGTGGACACACGTAGAGGGCTGTAACAGCACTGTCAGCGTTGATCGTGGGCGAAGCGGATGCAGTTCCGAGTCCCGGCAGCAGCAGAGCGGCCACGAGGGCAGCAAAAAATCCTGGAAGGGGTTCACGACAGGTTTAGCTACGGTGACAACTTAGCTGCAAATCCCGCAGTTTGAATGGCGACGACCCCTTTTGTAGGCGGCTGGACTCCGGGAGAGCGGAATGTAAGAACCAGTTGGTTGAAGCAGATTTCTTATCGATAGTGTAGAAGCAGTTCGTAGACACACGTAGAGGGCTGTAACAGCACTGTCAGCGTTGATCGTGGGCGAAGCGGATGCAGTTCCGAGTCCCGGCAGCAGCAGAGCGGCCACGAGGGCAGCAAAAAATCCTGGAAGGGGTTCACGACAGGTTTAGCTACGGTGACAACTTAGCTGCAAATCCCGCAGTTTGAATGGCGACGACCCCTTTTGTAGGCGGCTGGACTCCGGGAGTGCGGAATGTAAGAACCAGTTGGTTGAAGCAGATTTCTTATCGATTGTGTAGAAGCAGTTCGTGGACACACGTAGAGGGCTGTAACAGCACTTTCAGCGTTGATCGTGGGCGAAGCGGATGCAGTTCCGAGTCCCGGCAGCAGCAGAGCGGCCACGAGGGCAGCAAAAAATCCTGGAAGGGGTTCACGACAGGATTAGCTACGGTGACAACTTAGCTGCAAATCCCGCAGTTTGAATGGCGACGACCCCTTTTGTAGGCGGCTGGACTCCGGGAGAGCGGAATGTAAGAACCAGTTGGTTGAAGCAGATTTCTTATCGATAGTGTAGAAGCAGTTCGTGGACACACGTAGAGGGCTGTAACAGCACTGTCAGCGTTGATCGTGGGCGAAGCGGATGCAGTTCCGAGTCCCGGCAGCAGCAGAGCGGCCACGAGGGCAGCAAAAAATCCTGGAAGGGGTTCACGACAGGTTTAGCTACGGTGACAACTTAGCTGCCAATCCCGCAGTTTGAATGGCGACGACCCCTTTTGTAGGCGGCTGGACTCCGGGAGAGCGGAATGTAAGAACCAGTTGGTTGAAGCAGATTTTTTATCGATAGTGTAGAAGCAGTTTGTGGACACACGTAGAGGGCTGTAACAGCACTGTCAGCGTTGATCGTGGACGAAGCGGATGCAGTTCCGAGTCCCGGCAGCAGCAGAACGGCCACGAGGGCAGCAAAAAATCCTGGAAGGGGTTCACGACCGGTTTAGCTACGGTGACAACTTAGCTGCAAATCCCGCAGTTTGAATGGCGACGACCCCTTTTGTAGGCGGCTGGACTCCGGGAGAGCGGAATGTAAGAACCAGTTTGTTGAAGCAGATTTCTTATCGATAGTGTAGAAGCAGTTCGTGGACACACGTAGAGGGCTGTAACAGCACTGTCAGCGCTGATCGTGGGCGAAGCGGATGCAGTTCCGAGTCCCGGCAGCAGCAGAACAGCCACGAGAGCAGCAAAAAATCCTGGAAGGGGTTCACGACAGGTTTAGCTACGGTGACAACTTAGCTGCAAATCCCGCAGTTTGAATGGCGACGACCCCTTTTGTAGGCGGCTGGACTCCGGGAGAGCGGAATGTAAGAACCAGTTGGTTGAAGCAGATTTCTTATCGATAGTGTAGAAGCAGTTCGTGGACACACGTAGAGGGCTGTAACAGCACTGTCAGCGTTGATCGTGGGCGAAGCGGATGCAGTTTCGAGTCCCGGCAGGAGCAGAACAGCCACGAGGGCAGCAAAAAATCCTGGAAGGGGTTCACGACAGGTTTAGCTACGGTGACAACTTAGCTGCAAATCCCGCAGTTTGAATGGCGACGACCCCTTTTGTAGGCGGCTGGACTCCGGGAGAGCGGAATGTAAGAACCAGTTGGTTGAAGCAGATTTCTTATCGATAGTGTAGAAGCAGTTCGTGGGCACACGTAGAGGGCTGTAACAGCACTGTCAGCGTTGATCGTGGGCGAAGCGGATGCAGTTCCGAGTCCCGGCAGCAGCAGAGCGGCCACGAGGGCAGCAAAAAATCCTGGAAGGGGTTCACGACAGGTTTAGCTACGGTGACAACTTAGCTGCAAATCCCGCAGTTTGAATGGCGACGACCCCTTTTGTAGGCGGCTGGACTCCGGGAGAGCGGAATGTAAGAACCAGTTGGTTGAAGCAGATTTCTTATCGATAGTGTAGAAGCAGTTCGTGGACACACGTAGAGGGCTGTAACAGCACTGTCAGCGTTGATCGTGGGCGAAGCGGATGCAGTTCCGAGTCCCGGCAGCAGCAGAGCGGCCACGAGGGCAGCAAAAAATCCTGGAAGGGGTTCACGACAGGTTTAGCTACGGTGACAACTTAGCTGCAAATCCCGCAGTTTGAATGGCGACGACCCCTTTTGTAGGCGGCTGGACTCCGGGAGAGCGGAATGTAAGAACCAGTTGGTTGAAGCAGATTTCTTATCGATAGTGTAGAAGCAGTTCGTGGACACACGTAGAGGGCTGTAACAGCACTGTCAGCGTTGATCGTGGGCGAAGCGGATGCAGTTCCGAGTCCCGGCAGCAGCAGAGCGGCCACGAGGGCAGCAAAAAATCCTGGAAGGGGTTCACGACAGGTTTAGCTACGGTGACAACTTAGCTGCAAATCCCGCAGTTTGAATGGCGACGACCCCTTTTGTAGGCGGCTGGACTCCGGGAGTGCGGAATGTAAGAACCAGTTGGTTGAAGCAGATTTCTTATCGATTGTGTAGAAGCAGTTCGTGGACACACGTAGAGGGCTGTAACAGCACTTTCAGCGTTGATCGTGGGCGAAGCGGATGCAGTTCCGAGTCCCGGCAGCAGCAGAGCGGCCACGAGGGCAGCAAAAAATCCTGGAAGGGGTTCACGACAGGATTAGCTACGGTGACAACTTAGCTGCAAATCCCGCAGTTTGAATGGCGACGACCCCTTTTGTAGGCGGCTGGACTCCGGGAGAGCGGAATGTAAGAACCAGTTGGTTGAAGCAGATTTCTTATCGATAGTGTAGAAGCAGTTCGTGGACACACGTAGAGGGCTGTAACAGCACTGTCAGCGTTGATCGTGGGCGAAGCGGATGCAGTTCCGAGTCCCGGCAGCAGCAGAGCGGCCACGAGGGCAGCAAAAAATCCTGGAAGGGGTTCACGACAGGTTTAGCTACGGTGACAACTTAGCTGCCAATCCCGCAGTTTGAATGGCGACGACCCCTTTTGTAGGCGGCTGGACTCCGGGAGAGCGGAATGTAAGAACCAGTTGGTTGAAGCAGATTTTTTATCGATAGTGTAGAAGCAGTTTGTGGACACACGTAGAGGGCTGTAACAGCACTGTCAGCGTTGATCGTGGACGAAGCGGATGCAGTTCCGAGTCCCGGCAGCAGCAGAACGGCCACGAGGGCAGCAAAAAATCCTGGAAGGGGTTCACGACAGGTTTAGCTACGGTGACAACTTAGCTGCAAATCCCGCAGTTTGAATGGCGACGACCCCTTTTGTAGGCGGCTGGACTCCGGGAGAGCGGAATGTAAGAACCAGTTTGTTGAAGCAGATTTCTTATCGATAGTGTAGAAGCAGTTCGTGGACACACGTAGAGGGCTGTAACAGCACTGTCAGCGCTGATCGTGGGCGAAGCGGATGCAGTTCCGAGTCCCGGCAGCAGCAGAACAGCCACGAGAGCAGCAAAAAATCCTGGAAGGGGTTCACGACAGGTTTAGCTACGGTGACAACTTAGCTGCAAATCCCGCAGTTTGAATGGCGACGACCCCTTTTGTAGGCGGCTGGACTCCGGGAGAGCGGAATGTAAGAACCAGTTGGTTGAAGCAGATTTCTTATCGATAGTGTAGAAGCAGTTCGTGGACACACGTAGAGGGCTGTAACAGCACTGTCAGCGTTGATCGTGGGCGAAGCGGATGCAGTTTCGAGTCCCGGCAGGAGCAGAACAGCCACGAGGGCAGCAAAAAATCCTGGAAGGGGTCCACGACAGGTTTAGCTACGGTGACAACTTAGCTGCAAATCCCGCAGTTTGAATGGCGACGACCCCTTTTGTAGGCGGCTGGACTCCGGGAGAGCGGAATGTAAGAACCAGTTGGTTGAAGCAGATTTCTTATCGATAGTGTAGAAGCAGTTCGTGGACACACGTAGAGGGCTGTAACGGCACTGTCAGCGTTGATCGTGGGCGAAGCGGATGCAGTTCCGAGTCCCGGCAGCAGCAGAGCGGCCACGAGGGCAGCAAAAAATCCTGGAAGGGGTTCACGACAGGTTTAGCTACGGTGACAACTTAGCTGCAAATCCCGCAGTTTGAATGGCGACGACCCCTTTTGTAGGCGGCTGGACTCCGGGAGAGCGGAATGTAAGAACCAGTTGGTTGAAGCAGATTTCTAATCGATAGTGTAGAAGCAGTTCGTGGACACACGTAGAGGGCTGTAACAGCACTGTCAGCGTTGATCGTGGGCGAAGCGGATGCAGTTCCGAGTCCCGGCAGCAGCAGAGCGGCCACGAGGGCAGCAAAAAATCCTGGAAGGGGTTCACGACAGGTTTAGCTACGGTGACAACTTAGCTGCAAATCCCGCAGTTTGAATGGCGACGACCCCTTTTGTAGGCGGCTGGACTCCGGGAGTGCGGAATGTAAGAACCAGTTGGTTGAAGCAGATTTCTTATCGATAGTGTAGAAGCAGTTCGTGGACACACGTAGAGGGCTGTAACAGCACTGTCAGCGTTGATCGTGGGCGAAGCGGATGCAGTTCCGAGTCCCGGCAGCAGCAGAGCGGCCACGAGGGCAGCAAAAAATCCTGGAAGGGGTTCACTACAGGTTTAGCTACGGTGACAACTTAGCTGCAAATCCCGCAGTTTGAATGGCGACGACCCCTTTTGTAGGCGGCTGGACTCCGGGAGAGCGGAATGTAAGAACCAGTTGGTTGAAGCAGATTTCTAATCGATAGTGTAGAAGCAGTTCGTGGACACACGTAGAGGGCTGTAACGGCACTGTCAGCGTTGATCGTGGGCGAAGCGGATGCAGTTCCGAGTCCCGGCAGCAGCAGAGCGGCCACGAGGGCAGCGAAAAATCCTGGAAGGGGTTCACGACAGGTTTAGCTACGGTGACAACTTAGCTGCAAATCCCGCAGTTTGAATGGCGACGACCCCTTTTGTAGGGGGCTGGACTCCGGGAGAGCGGAATGTAAGAACCAGTTGGTTGAAGCAGATTTCTTATCGATAGTGTAGAAGCAGTTCATGGACACACGTAGAGGGCTGTAACAGCACTGTCAGCGTTGATCGTGGGCGAAGCGGATGCAGTTCCGAGTCCCGGCAGCAGCAGAGCGGCCACGAGGGCAGCAAAAAATCCTGGAAGGGGTTCACGACAGGTTTAGTTACGGTGACAACTTAGCTGCAAATCCCGCAGTTTGAATGGCGACGACCCCTTTTGTAGGCGGCTGGACTCCGGGAGAGCGGAATGTAAGAACCAGTTGTTTGAAGCAGATTTCTAATCGATAGTGTAGAAGCAGTTCGTGGACACACGTAGAGGGCTGTAACAGCAGTGTCAGCGTTGATCGTGGGCGAAGCGGATGCAGTTCCGAGTCCCGGCAGCAGCAGAGCGGCCACGAGGGCAGCAAAAAATCCTGGAAGGGGTTCACGACAGGATTAGCTACGGTGACAACTTAGCTGCAAATCCCGCAGTTTGAATGGCGACGACCCCTTTTGTAGGCGGCTGGACTCCGGGAGAGCGGAATGTAAGAACCAGTTGGTTGAAGCAGATTTCTTATCGATAGTGTAGAAGCAGTTCGTGGACACACGTAGAGGGCTGTAACAGCACTGTCAGCGTTGATCGTGGGCGAAGCGGATGCAGTTCCGAGTCCCGGCAGCAGCAGAGCGGCCACGAGGGCAGCAAAAAATCCTGGAAGGGGTTCACGACAGGTTTAGCTACGGTGACAACTTAGCTGCCAATCCCGCAGTTTGAATGGCGACGACCCCTTTTGTAGGCGGCTGGACTCCGGGAGAGCGGAATGTAAGAACCAGTTGGTTGAAGCAGATTTTTTATCGATAGTGTAGAAGCAGTTTGTGGACACACGTAGAGGGCTGTAACAGCACTGTCAGCGTTGATCGTGGACGAAGCGGATGCAGTTCCGAGTCCCGGCAGCAGCAGAACGGCCACGAGGGCAGCAAAAAATCCTGGAAGGGGTTCACGACAGGTTTAGCTACGGTGACAACTTAGCTGCAAATCCCGCAGTTTGAATGGCGACGACCCCTTTTGTAGGCGGCTGGACTCCGGGAGAGCGGAATGTAAGAACCAGTTTGTTGAAGCAGATTTCTTATCGATAGTGTAGAAGCAGTTCGTGGACACACGTAGAGGGCTGTAACAGCACTGTCAGCGTTGATCGTGGGCGAAGCGGATGCAGTTCCGAGTCCCGGCAGCAGCAGAGCGGCCACGAGGGCAGCAAAAAATCCTGGAAGGGGTTCACGACAGCTTTAGCTACGGTGACAACTTAGCTGCAAATCCCGCAGTTTGAATGGCGACGACCCCTTTTGTAGGCGGCTGGACTCCGGGAGAGCGGAATGTAAGAACCAGTTGGTTGAAGCAGATTTCTTATCGATAGTGTAGAAGCAGTTCATGGACACACGTAGAGGGCTGTAACAGCACTGTCAGCGTTGATCGTGGGCGAAGCGGATGCAGTTCCGAGTCCCGGCAGCAGCAGAGCGGCCACGAGGGCAGCAAAAAATCCTGGAAGGGGTTCACGACAGGTTTAGCTACGGTGACAACTTAGCTGCAAATCCCGCAGTTTGAATGGCGACGACCCCTTTTGTAGGCGGCTATACTCCGGGAGAGCGGAATGTAAGAACCAGTTGGTTGAAGCAGATTTCTTATCGATAGTGTAGAAGCAGTTCGTGGACACACGTAGAGGGCTGTAACAGCACTGTCAGCGTTGATCGTGGGCGAAGCGGATGCAGTTCCGAGTCCCGGCAGCAGCAGAGCGGCCACGAGGGCAGCAAAAAATCTTGGAAGGGGTTCACGACGGGTTTAGCTGCGGTGACAACTTAGCTGCAAATCCCGCAGTTTGAATGGCGACCTCCCCTTTTGTAGGCGGCTGGACTCCGGGAGAGCGGAATTTAAGAACCAGTTGGTTGAAGCAGATTTCTTATCGATAGTGTAGAAGCGGTTCGTGGACACACGTAGAGGGCTGTAACAGCACTGTCAGCGTTGATCGTGGGCGAAGCGGATGCCGTTCCGAGTCCCGGTAGCAGCAGAGCGGCCACGAGGGCAGCAAAAAATCCTGGAAGGGGTTCACGACAGGATTAGCTACGGTGACAACTTAGCTGCAAATCCCGCAGTTTGAATGGCGACGACCCCTTTTGTAGGCGGCTGGACTCCGGGAGAGCGGAATGTAAGAACCAGTTGGTTGAAGCAGATTTCTTATCGATAGTGTAGAAGCAGTTCGTGGACACACGTAGAGGGCTGTAACAGCACTGTCAGCGTTGATCGTGGGCGAAGCGGATGCAGTTCCGAGTCCCGGCAGCAGCAGAACGGCCACGAGGGCAGCAAAACATCCTGGAAGGGGTTCACGACAGGTTTAGCTACGGTGACAACTTAGCTGCAAATCCCGCAGTTTGAATGGCGACGACCCCTTTTGTAGGCGGCTGGACTCCGGGAGAGCGGAATGTAAGAACCAGTTGGTTGAAGCAGATTTCTTATCGATAGTGTAGAAGCAGTTCGTGGACACACGTAGAGGTCTGTAACAGCACTGTCAGCGTTGATCGTGGGCGAAGCGGATGCAGTTTCGAGTCCCGGCAGCAGCAGAACGGCCACGAGGGCAGCAAAAAATCCTGGAAGGGGTTCACGACAGGTTTAGCTACGGTGACAACTTAGCTGCAAATCCCGCAGTTTGAATGGCGACGACCCCTTTTGTAGGCCGCTGGACTCCGGGAGAGCGGAATGTAAGAACCAGTTGGTTGAAGCAGATTTCTTATCGATAGTGTAGAAGCAGTTCGTGGACACACGTAGAGGGCTGTAACAGCACTGTCAGCGTTGATCGTGGGCGAAGCGGATGCAGTTCCGAGTCCCGGCAGCAGCAGAACGGCCACGAGGGCAGCAAAATATCCTGGAAGGGGTTCACGACAGGTTTAGCTACGGTGACAACATGGCTGCAAATCCTCTTACGCGAAATAGGTTGGCATAAAAAAAAAGGGCGAGGGCTACAGCCAGGGTGAAGAATAAAAATATCGAGGTGATTAATTCGTGATATTCAATCAGACCGCTGATGATTTTAATGCGCATATGTTATGTACTTAGATCAAAAGAATCATCACACAAGAAATATTTATATCAGGCTGAAAACGAGCCCAAGGCCATCTCCGGAGCAAATCGATGCATTGAGTGTTATTTCTAACTTTTACTTCGTTCTTTTTGCAATCAAGCCAGAACGCGAAAGATAGAAACGAAAACTCAAAACGTAACATCATATTGCAAGAAAATCAGATCACGAAACAGAAAAGCAAATATACCTGTTTCGTTAAAAAAAAAAAACTAACCTGCTTTTGTTCCAGTATGGCGGAGTTTTCATTAAGAAAAACGCCCTAAAATTGCGGTAATTCACTTCTCCGCAATTGTCTCCGCATTTATGTTGTGTACCAATATTTTCTAGCTACAGTGATTTAAATAAAATTAATCTGATTTTAATAAATATTCGATTTATATATATATCTTTTTAAATCTGATTTATTGTGTTTTTTATAATTATTTTTCTTCGGCTACAGCAGAGCGACCCGATGTGAGGTGTGTGCACCGCGTGACACTGTCGACATAAACAAGCGATGCGCTTTTTTTTTCTTTAATCCTTAAGAAAAACTTTAAAAATATATTTATATCGCCGAAATAACATCTTTCTGGCGTGAACGTGGTTTATGCGTTTGAACGAGTTACGAGACTTCAATCGCTGTAAACATCGTCCCAATGACATCTACTTGCGCTGTCTGGCACGGCAGAACTTAAAGGCCGACTTACGAAACCATTTTCCGCAGGGTAGGAAAGTGCTCTCCAACGACTTTCGCTCCCTCCCCTCTCGCACTCCTTCCTCCTCCTGCCCTGAAAAGGGCGTGTCGGGAAGCTAGTCTCCATGGAAAGGAGAAGGGGTTTCCTCCTTTTTGGGTGGCAAGGAGGAAACCTCCTCTCCCGCGGAAAATGGTTTTGTAGGTCGGCCTTTAAGGGTCATTTGAAAACCCTAAGGGCCTTTGGCGTATAGGTCCTTTTAGGGGCCCGTCTGACAGAGGTATAATGTGGCAAAGCCGGAATGCGTCGGTAGTATTAGTGTACGTCTAGTTAAGCTAATACATACCTTAATAACGTCATAGTAATTTTGCCAAAGGTTGCAATTTGAGGCGTGACATTTTGACATCTACCACCTCGACGTTTTCACAATCAGCCTCTTCATTCGCACCTAAATCTATGTTTTCTAAAACATGATTCAGCGGCGGCTCAGAAAAATATTTTATTTGGAATTATTGGGTATGTTCGTACTTCATTTGTTTTTTTTTTCTTTTTTTTTCATAACCCTCGTTATAATAATATTACAAGACTGCAATGTTCTATTATTAAGGACAATAAAGGTTTGGCGGATGACGAGAAAAGGCCGACAGATGCTCGACTGGACCCAAACCTTTTATCGAAAAATCTCCCAAGTTGCGGACAAAACGTCGCTTCAAAGTGTTTAAATTATAAAGTCGAGGTGCTCCGTTATATTGTTATTATACGCAGGTTGATAACATGTTTATTAGTAAAGCATAGGTTGCATAAGCTTTTACCTTGATTGATAATTTAAATATTGTCCTCCTTTTAAAGCGATACTTAACCGAAATTTGGATTTCTCAAAATAACGCCGCTGAAGCGGTAAACGGGACGCAATGAACTCTAGAACGCCACTCATACATCGATATCTCAAACGGATGGCTGTATTTTTGAAAAAGGGCGCGATCAAGCGAGGGTTATTACGCCATGGTCCTCCTGGAACATTTGAGAATGAGGGGAAACTGCCTCGCTTCACTCCTCCTCGCTTCGGTTCACCAGCTCGACGGGAATCAAGACGTAGCGAAAATGAAAGGGAATGAGAATCGTGACGTGACTTGTCTCGTCGGTCTTGTCGGCCGTGTTCAATCGCGCGAGCTTCCAAAAAATACGGCGATCCGTAAGAGATATTGCTGTATGAGTGATGTTGGGTTTTGCAGCGTCACGCCCATAGAGTTATTATAATGTACGCTAGAGGATCAACTGGCGCTAGTGTGCTGTTGCAAATTGAAGCAGACAGCAAGCAGTCGGAAACTGACTTCCGGTAATGCATTTCTACGGAAAAAAGCGAGTGCATTTCTTCCCTGCGCTCGATTGTAAGAGCAAATATCACGAATAATTCGTACCTACTAGGCACATTGGAACATTTCCCAGACACGCAGATGAAATAATTGGTCAGTTAGGGCGTTTTTATTTTAAAATCGTGGCATGAAAAACGGTGCCAAAACCGCTTCGTACATGTATTTATGTGCACTGTCGGACACTGTTAGCGCGAACACGGCGCCGGCGCTTTACAGCATGGGGGTATATGTGCCGAACGAACGAAGGACATGTGGAAAACCAAGAGAGACGGCAAGAACTTCGCAGTAACACTAGATAAGTAACTCCTTGTGCTTGCAGATGATCAAATTGAAAGTCACGTAATATAGTCCGATTTGCAATAAATAAGTACTGCTTTATTCTTTCTGCTCATACATGCGAAGATGCTTGTTCTGTGTTCAAATCATTACCCGCACGCTCCAAATCTTTGCAAATAGGGGGAAGCCAGAGAACAGGTGCGCGATAAAAACTGCCCAATATAGGAAATAATAAGAACATGCACCTTTCGTAGCCCACGTACTTTACGCTTTATGTTTCGAACGTTTTTTTAACCACACGTAACGATGCACGACGGGGGCATTTTCATATAGTGAGAGGACAGGCATATTAGCAATATATAAGCACCAACGGAATGCTGGGGAACTTTAAACGCACTCTACATTCCTTTCGATTGTTATTTTGCTTGGAATCGTCGCTCGTTTCTACATACCTGCCATGAAACAGAGGTTTGGGCCTGAAATATAGCGAAGTGTAACATCGTTCAGTGGTAAAGGAAAAATGCTGTAACTAAAGCAATTACACTTTCATGATATTAATAAAGGTACATACTATCCGGTACAACCGAAATAACAAAAGTTATTAATGTTACTTTCCGGCGCCGAGACAAAATTCACGGGCGTTTTCCCATAGGAATACACAGGAAGTCTGGAAAAGTAGACTGCATGCTGTCTGCTTCAATTTGCAACCGGAAGTCCCGTAGACACTAGCGCCAGCTGAGCCTCTAGCGTTTATTATAGTAACTCTGTGGTCACGCCTATCTGTCCAGCCTTGTTTTGTGTGCTCAAAATTTAAGTTCAGTAACCCTTTATCACGCAGAATGTGACTAACAAATGCGTAACGACGTTGATAACGTTGGTTCCTACAGTAAACCTTACCCAAATATTTTAGGGCTTTGGTCAGTACGCCATTTATGACTGCTCTGTTCAATGCAAGTCATCCAGTGTGATGATTCCATTACCCAGAGACATACCCTGTGAAAGGGGAAGATTTGTAAGTACATGCAAAATATTTAATCTCTCTCTCTCTCTCTCTCTCTTGTTGTTCGATTCGGTCACTCTCTCTGTTTGATATTTATCTAAAGGTTTTAAATTTCATTTTCTCTTACCTAGATTTGATCCTCCAAGTTCATAATATATTGCGTTACAATGTATTTTGGTAGAGAAAAGAACTGTAGTCCAGTAATTCCTCAGAAATACGATTATGCTCCCAATTTCAGTAAAAGCTCGTCTTGAAAAAAAAAATATATTAAGATATCTAAATAGCGCTTGTTGTCTTTGGTTTAATCAAAGAAACCTGTCGTACTTCGAAAATCACATTTAAAAGGTACAAGCGCCAGACTAAACAAGTGTCAAATCTTTCGGAAGATCGTCTGCTAAGTTCGGCGGCGGCGCATCCTGGGGCCCTAACCTACCCGGCGTGAGCACGCGAGACCGGGACATTGCCGCCTACTGCGAGTGGTCACCGGCGTGGAGCTGGCCAATTGCAGCAGGCGGCGATGCACCGGTCCCTTGGTCCCGCCCTATAGATTAGGGCCCCTGGACGCTTCCGACATACGCCTTTCAGCAGACAATACGCGTTGTCTGCGAATGCTGCCATAGACTGCCCGAAATAGGGCCATCGTTTTTAGGGGCGAAGCTCCTTAAGGGGTATCCACACGAAGGAGAAATCCGCTCCTTTCCTCCGCGGAACGCGCATCACGTGAGACAGACGTCATCCCTTTTTGACGCCTCGTGGCGCCGTTCTCTCGCTCTCCTCCGTGGCGGAGGCGCGGAGGCTTCGCACTCTTAGCATGAGAACTCCGCAAGTGCGCGCGGCGGAGCCGGGGACGGAGTTTCCCGGGTTGTTGACGTCACGACATCCGTCCGCGGAGTTCTCCTTCGTGTGGATACCCATTTTAGGGGTATCCACACTAAGGAGAAATCCGCCACTTCCCTCCGCGGATTGCGCATCACGTGATACACACGTCATCCCTTTTTGACGCCTCGCGGCGCGTTCTCCTCCGTGGCGGAGGCGCGGAGGCTTTTTGCTGACAGCACGAAAGCTCCGCAAGTGCACGCGGCGGAGCCGGGGACAGAGTTTCCCGGGGTGTTGACGTCACGACATCCGTCCGCGGAGTTCTCCTTCGTGTGGATACGCCTTTAAGGGGTATCCACACAAAGGAGAACTCCGCGGACGGATAACGTGACGTCAACAACCCAGGAAACTCCGTCCCCGGCTCCGCCGCGTGCACGTGGGAGCTTTCGTGCTGACAGTACGAAGCCTCCGCGGCTCCGCCACGGAGGAGAACGGCGGCACGTGGCGTCAAAAAGGGATGGCGTATGTCTCACGTGATGCGCGCTCCGCGGAGGAAAAAGGCGGATTTCTCCTTCGTGTTGATACCCCTTTACGGGGTATCTACACAAAGGAGAAATCCGCTCCTTTCCTCCGCGGAGCGCCCATCACGTGAGACATACGTCATTCCTTTTTGACGCCTCGCGGCGCCGTTCTCCTCCGTGGCGGAGGCGCGGAGGCTTCGTACTCTTAGCATGAGAGCTCCGCAGGTGCACGCGGCGGAGCCGGGGATGGAGTTTCCCGGGTTGTGGACGTCACGACATCCGTCCGCGGAGTTCTCCTTCGTGTGGATACCCCTTTATGGGGTATACCAAGGAGGTTAGAAGTACTAGGAGGGGGCACGTTGCATTATTGGTGAAGCCTAGTCATAAAAAGTTTAAACGATTTCGTGCCCAGCGTGACCGCAGATCTCTCTGGCGATTGGTGCGCGTGACATGTCACGTGTGAGATGGATGGTTGATTGTAGAAGGACTCCTTGCAGGCTTGCGCGCGCTCCGTCCGGTAGGTTTTATCAGATCGAAGGCTAGACTGTGGTGTATTCTAGTACCCCATAGCAAGACGAAGGCTAGCTACGGTCTCGTGATGTGGTCACGTTGGCATAATAAGTGAGGAGAGTAAGGAGGAAAATGAGAAAGAGGCGAGGCGTCAAGGGAGCATGGCTTGTAGAGGCTACGCGGCCGACGTCATGCCTTCTCCTACCCTTCGATCCTCCTTGGGGTATCCACACGAAGGAGAAATCCGCCACTTTCCTCCGCGGAGCATGCATCACGTGAGACATACGTCATCCCTTTTTGGCGCCTCGCGGCGCCGTTCTCCCAGTTCTCCTCCGTGGCGGAGGCGCGGAGGCTTCGTGCTGTCAGCACGAAAGCTCCGCAGGTGCACGCGGCGGAGCCTGGGACGGAGTTTCCCGGGTTGTTGACGTCACGACATCCGTCCTGCTTCGTGCGGCTTCGTGCGGAGGCTTCGTGCTGACAGCACGAAGCCTCCGCGCCTCCGCCACGGAGGAGAACTGGGAGAACGGCGCCGCGAGGCATCAAAAAGGGATGACGTATGTCTCACGTGATGCGCGCTCCGCGGAGGAAATGAGCGGATTTCTCCTTCGTGTGGATACCCCATTACGGGGTATCCACACGAAGGAGAACTCCGCGGACGGATAACGTGACGTCAACAACCCAGGAAACTCCGTCCCCGGCTCCGCCGCGTGCACGTGGGAGCTTTCGTGCTGACAGTACGAAGCCTCCGCGGCTCCGCCACGGAGGAGAACGGCGGCACGTGGCGTCAAAAAGGGATGACGTATGTCTCACGTGATACGCGCTCCGCGGAGGAATAAGGCGGATTTCTCCTTCGTGTGGATACCCCATTTAAGGGGTATCCACACGAAGGAGAACTCCGCGGACGGATGTCGTGACGTCAAAAACCCGGGAAACTCCGTCCCCGGCTCCGCCGCGTGCACCTGGGGCTTTCGTGCTGACAGCAGGAAGCCTCCGCGCCTCCGCCACGGAGGAGAACGGCGCCGCGAGGCGTCAAAAAGGAATGACGTATGTCTCACGTGATGCGCGCTCCGCGGAGGAAAGGGGCGGATTTCTCCCTCGTGTGGATACCCCATTAGGGGCTATACTCCGTTTCACCTTATGTTGTACCGCAGCGAAGGCTAGAAACGCAAGCTCATAGCGTTGGCAGCTGCCCTTGGTGCACGAGAGCTTGTGCCGCCGAGATGTGCCCTAGAGCAAGGAGCTCGCGCTTGTAGCCTTTCCTGCGGTACAACACAAGGTGAAACAGAGTATAGCCATGTCCATATGTCCGTCCGCCGTCGGGTGCACGTGCTCCTGCTTGTGAGCTCACGCGCTCACGTGCTCACGAGCACGTGAGCACGTGCTCCCGTGGTCGTGTAGGGCAAAAAAAGAAACAACAAAAAAACGGATCTCCACGTGGTGAATGATGTTGATCGGGGCGAAGCTCTGGTGGAGATGCGGTTGTTTTTTTTCTGAACAAAGCAAGTTCATCCGTAGATATTTTGACATCAAACTTCCATCACCTAGCCGCACGCCTGTAGTAAAGTGCAGCACGATACCTTAAGAATCCGATATTTGCGGACCGTCTAAGGGGTGTTCAATTGGCTATAGCATACATGCTGGGTTCAGATATTTCCCCTCAGATAATTGCTTGTAAAACAGAAAAAAACTGGCCCCATTGGGTTTTATAATGTATATAGTCCTTGACAAGCAGGTTAAGAGTAAAGGCCGGTTCTCACATGCAGCGAAGCGTTGATGTAGCGCTGCTCACGTGTCGTCAGCTACTTATCGTCTGCCATGACCAATAGTTTTGACAAAGCGATACAAAGTTGGCGAGCGCTCCAGTCAGCACGGGCTTAGCGCGAGGTCAGCGCTTGTAGCGCTCCGCTGCATGAGGGAACAGTCCTTAAAGCGAACGCTGGAGAGGATGCGATGTCCTCTTCAGCGTTGTGCGCTCGATGTGCTAAAGTGAAAAAAGGTGGGGGCGGCATCCAGTTTTCTCTTAACCGGTCTGTCGAAGACTATGGACATTCAGGATTAAAAAAACCTTCTGGGTGAGCATTTTGCTTTGTTCAAAAAACATGTACCTTATTCAGCCCTTTTTCTAGCTATTTCTTACGTGCTCCTGTTGTAACTTTTCAGATTGAATAACGTGATAACATCTGTGAACTGGTATAAAGCTAATATTGCGTAATAAATAAAGGCGCGCAAAACTGACAGGTGAAAGTGGAAGGCACAAAGCACTGTCGGATAGTGCTAATATAATATTGGTTAAAATAAACATTGCAGCTTTCAAGGCCAAGTTATACTTCACGGCTATGTTTCGCAACTTCGTGCATGTTCTGTTTATTTTCACTGTTATGACATTCTGAGATATTATTCGACGCAAACTTGGAAATATGAGATTTCAACTGAGCCATCTTCGGGCCAAACATTTACCCTGCAACTAATCCTATTGTCTTGTTGCAGTCATGCGGACGGAATACGCGGGCACTGCTGCGATGGAAAGAAGAAAATGAAGACACTATCAGGAGAATTCAAGAGTCACTCTGTCCGAAAAGAGAAGAAAGTAACTGATATTATTCGTTGCTTGGACACAGTGAGAATAAAACGCTATGCGCCGTGCACTTCAGCCCTCTTTTGTCTGTGTATGTCTAATAGAAGATGGCGCGGTTCTAAGTATGAAACGAAAAAAAAAAAAAAAAATTACACCATCTTTCCCAGGGGAACCATGGGGTGATGCGGAGCATCGCGCATCGTTATTAACGGTGTTGTTATTAACGTTGTTGAACTTGACGGTCCCGAACCTCAGGTTCTGCTGCTCGACGTTCACGAACCAACGCGGCTTCCCGTTCTCGAAGGTCGGGTTCCGCCGCTCGCTTCGTACATTTACGTTGAACTTCACGGTCCCGAACCTCAGGTTCTGCTGCTCGACGTTCACGAACCAACGCGGCTTCGCGTTCTCAAAGGTCGGGTTCCACCGCTCGCTTCGTACGTTTACGTTGAACTTCACGGTCCCGAACCTCAGGTTCTGCTGCTCGACGTTCTCGAACCGCCGCTGCTTCACGTTGTCGTCGTTCAGCATCCGCCGCTCGACGTTGACGAATGGACGCCGCTTCTCGTTGCCGTAGTTCAGGGTCTGCCGCTCGCTTCAAGCGTTTGCGCTCAGCGTCGCGTGCCCTTCGCTGCGCAGCTTTGTCTTCAGTGGACGTAGCGTTGCTGTTAGTTTGTGGGGTGGTGCTGACGCTTGCTTGCGCCAACCCACTAACTGACGGGACTGTTGTTTCCATCACACTTCATCGGAAGAACGGAGTGAAGTGGAGTCAACAGCGGTGAACTGAACGCGCGCAGCGCGCTACCGCTGCTTATATTCACTCTTGAAGGAGAGGAGACTAGAGGAGGAGACTTGCGCATGCGCGCGCGGTGTGAGTAGAAGCGAACGCACGCGAAGTGCACGCAGCTGGTAGAGAGAGAGAGAGAGCGGAGAGAGTAACGCGCAGCTGTTGGAGAGAGGGAAGGAGGACAGTTGCGCATGCGTAGTGTGAGTGCGGACTACGACGCCGCGGGACATAGACCCGAGCAAGAGATGCTCCGCATCTAAAAGAGGAATTATGTTCGTCGAGTGAGGCCACGCAGTTGAGAACAGACAACCAGGTCCTTAGACTTTGACTAAGTGCGTTGTTTGCTCTCTATGTCTACTGAGAGGAGGCGCCACAAGAACAAACATCGCGAATTCGGTCATCTGCTTTGATGTTTGCAGTTGGCCTGGGCAAGTTTGTAGGTTTCAAGCTTCAGAGGAAAGGAAAGAGAGACGATCAAAGTCTTTGTTGAAGAGTTGTCCCTAGCCTGGGTACTCTGAACTCGTAAGGTAGCCCTTCAGGCTGAAAACCTCTTGGGTTTTCTTGGTGTTTTGAAGCATGGTTTCTGGGTAGACACCCTGTAGTTCTGGTAGGCGAGCGAGCAGATTGAGGGGGGGGGGGGGGTCTGCTAAGCAGACTTGTACACAATACAAAAAAAGTTTACAATTACATTTGACGAAATTGCAAGTAATGACGGTTACAATTACTCTTTCATCAAAGTAAGTGGCTGTTACATTAAAAAAATAATTCGTTACTTTCGCGGCGTTCCCTTACCATTACGGTCATGGGGCATACAAAACTAGAATGTCAATATGCAGTTCAAAACGTATGTAGCACGGGTCGACCATACCACAGCTTAGCGGTCTTTATAGCTAGATGTCAGGTGCAGTGTTGGACAAAATACTCGATAAAAGTATTTAAGTTACGAAATACCTGCGTCAAAAAGTATTTTTAATACTACTCAAGTTACTTTCACTGTAAAGTATCTTGAGTAGAGTACAGTTACTTTTGAAGATGCTTCCGCATTGCTTAATTTGTATGGACGTCATTGACAACGACAATTATGCAGCTAAGCAAATCTGGGTTACCAGATTGGTTTATTAGCACGCAGCAACACAAAACAGAAAAAAAGATATCGTAGGGCTATTTTATGCAGTCCGGCTGTAAAGAGCAAAATATTGTCACAGATGATAAATGATGAAGCGGCGAATGACTGAACAAGCCAAACGTTTAATGGGGCGAACTTGTTCCCAAAACAAAAGAGAGAAAGGCTAGCGCCACAGGCGTCGACGTCGGCGAAACAGCAGGATCGACCGCTGGGGCAAGACTGACTCCGGACCGCCACTCGGAGCAAGCACCTTTTGTACCAGCGTGTGTTCCTAGAACACTAGGCGTAGAAAGTTCGGCGCGTAGAACATTCGTAACTCGATCAGACGACAAAATTCTCGAACTTAAAAGAATGTCAAGTTTAATAAATAAATAAAAGAGAAGTCCGCTTTCTGGTATCAAACCAGGAGCCTCCGCGCGAGAGCCAAGCGCGGTAACCATTCGGCCACGCGCTCGCTGGGCAACGCACGTGGCAATATCACTGATAGGTGTTACAAAACATTTCTGGGACAACAAGAAAGAGGCTAATGAGGAGGAGATCAGACCGTGGCGCCCTAAGCGGGTAACTTTAGGACTAGATGGATGGGGAGAACAAATACAACGGCTCAGCGGCCGGCTGACTTAACCGAACGCGGCGTCAGCGTTCGGCTGGAGTTCGTGTTCTCCAGTGAGGGGGAGGTGGGGCTCTTTTGTTACCACTCCGGCCTGCATGAACAATACAGCGTGCAATACAATGGGATCCGGCCAACTCGTCGAAAGGCAACTCGTCGAAGGCGGACTCGTCGAAGGCCAACTCGTCGAATAGGCCAAATTGTCATAGGCCAATTCGCAGAAAGGGCAACTCGTCGAAAAGGGCAACCTGTCGAAGGGCAATTCGTCGAATTGCGGGAAGAAAGTTCGGGGTGGAGGTCTCTTTCATTCTTCCTTTTGTGTTTCTTTTCAAGTTTGAAGGACTACAGATTTGTATATTTTCTTTTTACTGAATGTCCTCCGGCATTGTACAAAGCTCTTTGCCGTTCAAAGAAGTAGGTCACCGTGCTTCTTGCCCCTTCTTGCCCTCCCCCCTTTAGTTCAGGCGGACCTGGACGGTCCGCCTGAACTGATAAGGATCACCGTGCTTCTTGCCCAGCGGTATTTAAGCTGGTTCAAGCTTGAACTAGTTCTTATTTCATCTGCGGGCTATGGAGTTTGTCAAAACCGGGAGAGGAGCGAATATGGTTCTTCATGGGGGCCATTCCTACACCTGTAACAAGAAGACAGAGTCCTCCATGTACTGGGTTTGTAGAAAGCGGGATATCTGTAAAGCCAAGCTATCTCCAGATGTTGCAATGACTTCGGTACTACTTCAACCTGGAGAGCACACTCACTCCGGCGACCCTGTGGAGAACAGCCTGCTTGCAGTGAGAGACCACATGAAAGCGAAAGCAGGTAAGCGCGGAGCTTTACCGTTTTCTGTTTCGTAAATCGTATGACCTGCTCTTTCCAAACTGCGAAAAGAAATCACAAATCATATTGATATTTTTATTAAAAGTGGAGGGACGCGAAAGCAACCGCCAGATACTTCTCGGAGCTGCCGCGGCTTCTTCAGACGCTGTGGCTTCACAGATGCCAGGTGTGAGCACGATGCGGCGAACGCTACGCAAGCAGCGACGGCGCGCCATCCACCCTTATACTATCCCGACAACAAAGCGGAACCTGGAAATCCCAGTTGAGTTCAAGGTATGCGTTATTGACAAACTTTAAGCTTGTCGAAAAATCTGTGCACATGGTGGTCGCAACAGATAATGTTGAATTGCGTTTTTTTAGTTGACAGGTGGCGCTCTTTTTGGTATGTAACCCTGCGTGGGGAGGACTTCCTTCTCCATGACACTGGCTTCGGCGATTCGGAACGGATACTCGTATTTTCTACCGCTGAAAACTTGAGGAAGCTTGGAGAGTCGGAGCTCTGGTTTGCCGACGGGACGTTTAAGGTGTCCCCCTCGCTTTTCTGCCAAGTGTACACCATACACGGATCGCTGCATGGAACCGTTGTGCCACTCGTTTTAGCTCTTCTGTCGAACAAGACACAGTCAACGTACGCAAGGTGAGACATATTCCCGTACTGTTCATTTTTACGTAAGACATGCTGCTGCTATGAACAGTTTGTCGGTTATTAACATTGCAGGTTATACTTGTTTTTTTTTCAGTTCTATTAGACTGTTCAACATTTTGCGAGCCCACATCAACCACCTCAACGTCAAGGTGATATACACGGACTTTGAGCTCGCAGCGATGAACTCGTTCCAGAACCAATTTCCTGGCGTGCGCCTTCAGGCGTGTTTCTTTCACCTCGCACAATCCGTGTACAGGAAGGTGCAGGAAAACCACGATCTCAGACAGCGCTATGACACCGACAAAGACTTCCGTCTTGGTAAGTTTCCGAAAATTTGTAGCTCCTAAAAATATTCTCGCGCAACGATCGTGTCTACGTATTTCTAGACAAGGATGCTTCCAGCGTTAGCGTTCATTCCCTGGGGCGACTTGGACGCCGCGTTTGATTCCCTGATGGAGATTTTCCCCGACGAAGCTATGCCTTTTGACCGGGTAGCGGACATTTCATCGAACGCCGTTTCATCGAAGGACCGGACGTTTCATCGAACGCCGTTTCAGTAGTAGTAAATATGCACCAGTTCACACAGCTGTCACTCAACGCCCAGGTGGGCGGAGCCAAACCCGATCCGACCAATCACATCGCAGCAGGGCGGGGCCAAGCCCGATTCGTCCAATCACAGAGCAGTGGGGCGGGGCCACTGCCCCCTCTCCCGTCCAAGTGACCAATGACAGGTCTTGGGCATGGATGGCCCCGCCCACGGGGCAATAGCCAGTGACCAATGGGACCTCATCGAGGTCCCGCCCTCGAGTCACGTACGTGGTATAGGTGTGAGGTCACGTAGCCAATGTTAACACCTCGTTAAAGATGTTAACACATGCTTCACAACGTGTTAACAGCCGATGTTATCAGTCACGTACGCGTGTCAGAAGCGTGGGAAAGACACGTACAGAGATGTCGTCACCACGGCTCACAACCACGTGATTTTCCACGGGTTTGAGTTGCGTCCGACAGAGGGCGCTCACGTGATGTCACATGATGGTCACGTGATATTATTTGAATCGCTGCGCGGTAACCGACTTTTATCCGCTAAAAAAGGCTCTGCGGCGGCTGGGAATCGACCTCGCTACCTTGTGCACAGGAGCCCGACACTTTACCCCCTGAGTTAGAAGCACATTGCTTCCCGGAGGGCTTAACTCGTCTTAGTTGTCCGTGTGTGTGCAAACCAGATCACGTGCTTTCCCGCTACCTGGCTTTTGTAATACGATTGAAAAACAGGATACGACATTGCCGCAGGTCATGTGGCGATGGTCGTGTAATGTTAGTTGCATCGCTGGGCGTTGCCCGTCTTTTTATCACGTGAATTCGAGCGCGCGCGCGCGATTCAAACGCTGCTCGCGGACTTGTAGCCTCGTGGCGTTCCCATCGCTGTCGCATATTTACGCAATGTCCTATATATGTGTTATATGACGACAACGCACCGTCATTATGGCGGTGACGCGCGCGGGCGTCAAGTCTCTTCTCGCGTTCATCATGGGCTCCTTTCTAATTGTCTGCGTGATCACCGTCGGCGTCAGCATGTTCGCGCGATCCTGCGAGGAAATTGCACGCTCGAGATGAGTCTGAACAAAGACACCAAGGTTCATCCGTGTCCTGCATCTGTGCTGGCAATACGCGCATGGTCAAAAGAGGGCTATCCGAAAAGAGCCGGTGTAAATTTGGACAGGAACCAGACTGAGGCGCTGAAGCACTGTCTCAATGAGGTGGACGTTCTTGCTCCCCGGAAATATGATCTCGAATGTGAAGACACCTACATCATCAGCGAGTCCATGTACCTCCGAAGATGTCCTCTGAACGTCTATCAAATTCGGCGATTGATCGGAGGAAGGAGAGCCTCATTGTACGGAATAAATCTCGATCGCGAAGCTATAATTCTACTGTCAAAATTTTTGAATAAAAAATGAGAAAAGTCACTACGTTTTTGTGTATTGCGATATGCAGAGAGCCCACGAGGCTCGACGCATCGCGTAAAGGACACAAAAAGTTTTTTTTTCTTTATCGCCTTTATTGTTCAAAATGGTTCGCATTAACCCAACTGTTGTGCGAGGTGCCGTAGCCCTTCCATTTTACGAGGTATTGCAGATGGGGCACACGTCGGCGTCTCAAAACCTTCTCGACGATCCAGGTCTTGTTTTCGGCCAGGGAAACGCGCTGCAGTTCTGCCTCGTAAAAAGAGCCGAGAACGGGCTCTTTTCTCACCATATCGACTAGGTGATTGGTATTGGGCACACCTAATCGAATTCGGTCCACGATGAACACCTCGTCCGTGAACGACTGCCTGTACTTCTTCAGGAGAACGTGACGGTCTTTGGAGATGCGCACATGCTCACCCACGCGAAATTTAGGTATTTTCACCGGTCCGGGATCGGGGAACAAGTGAAAGAAAAATTCGGTTTGGTTTTGTGGGGTAACGTCGACCGGTCTAGCGTTCAGTGTCCTGTGATGGCTAAAATTGTAAGATTTGACGATTTCCGGGAGAGTTTCAATTAATCGTTTGGTTCGTGCATACTCAAAGTACTTGTAAACCCGACTCATTATGGTGCGTTGTACGCGTTCCACTATCGAAGCCTTTTGCTTCGAATTCACGGAATATAATTTAATGCCCTTTTTCTCCAGAAACGAGAGGACCAATCTTCCGTAAAATTCACGACCACGATCCGTACATAAACGCTTGCTTTTCCCCATTTTGCGAAAGACAATTTTCAACGCCCGGACAACCTCCTCTCCCGTCTTTCGAGCTATGGGGACGACGGTAAGAAATCGTGAGAACGTATCGATCACAAACAAAATGTATCGTTTTCCATCATTGTATTTGGCAATTTTTTGAATTTCCACTAGGTCGGCCTGATAGACGTCTCGAAGTCCCAAGGATAGCGTTTTGCTATAGACGCGAGGGCGCTTGGTTTCCCTGAACAGCGTATATGCGTCCGATCCTTCTAAAAACTTTTCCGCCGTTCTTCGTCCCGTATGTCGTGCGAGCCTGTTGATTCCACCAAAAGAGGCTGGATGACTTGCTTCGTAGTAGACCGCTTTGCTCCCCTCCTTTTGTGACGAAGACATGCTTTCTGGGCGCACCGCTTTGTTGGTCGGTAGTGTCGAGCTCGAAACGCACTCAGCTCCAGGTGACAATTGATGAGAGTGGAAACTGCGCCTCTCATCCAAGGAGGCTGCCTGTTGTACAGCTCGTAGTGCACTAGGTCTACAATGTTGGATCCCTCGAGCGGCTCTCCGTGAACCACCAGCGTTCCCTCGGGGGTGTAGGCAATTACCGAGGAAATCGCGGCGAGCAGCGTCTCGACTTTCCCTCGGTGTCGTGGGTGAAAAGCGGAAAGAATTTCCTCGTCGTTAAAGTAGTCCTTGTCTAGAATTTCTTCCATTCTCTCTCGACCAGGCGCTGCGAGGCACGAGGTGCGGCGCTAGAAACGGGATCAGCTGGAGCCGGTTCGGTCGGCGATGGGGTCGGTGACCCAGTCCGCTGCTCCGGTGAAGCGGTACGAAGGCGCTTCGGCGAAGTGACCGAAGAAGAAGACGCACCTCGACAAATGGTCGCCCGCGCTTTGAGGGGCCTTCTTTTGAACCGATCGTGATTCACGATGGTCACTGGCAGGTTCTCTTTGACCAATAACCTCGTGACGCGATCGAAATGAGCCGGAACTGGCAATTTCTTTGAGCGTGAAACTAAATAGGAAACCAAGTCCACAATGTTGGATCCCTGTAGAGGTTTTTCCTCGATCGAAATTTCCAAGGTTTGCGGGTCCCAGGTGAGCACCGGTTCCAGTAGCCTCAGAAGCGATTGACCCTTTTGCCGGTAGGTTTTGCTCAAATAATTGACTATGACGGAAGGGTCATCCCCACGCTGTTCCTCGCTCGTCTGCGTTGTCCGCTCTTCCGTGCTAATGGGTATCGCTTTAAGCTCGTCAATGTGTGCGCTACTCTCATTCGACGTGTACGGACGTAACATTTTGTGTAGCGTTTGAATTATTTTCTTTAGCTTGATGTCGTCCGGTTCGTCGTCTTCTTTTAGAATCTCGGGAATGTTCTCTCTGTAAGGTATGAGATGGTACTTTTTCATACTTCTCAGACCCCGATAGCCTTTGCGATGGCTCTTCCCCCGATCGTCGATATGAGGCCTAGGAGAGCAGGAAGGATCAGGGGTAGGAAACCTCCCTTCAATACCAGGGTCTTTCTTACGTTCTTGTGCGTGTCTTTCCGATTTCCCAGTGTCCGTATGACGGGTGCGAATCTCTTCACTTTCTTTTTTATAGCTTCGGAGAGAGGGAGGTTTCCGGCGCAGAGGTTTAAACAAATTTCCCTAATTATTTTCAGATGCTCCTCCTTGGCGTGACGTAGTAGTGATTCTCTTTGCCTACACGTTTTGGCTTCCGACAACAGGTGCAAGAATCTCGCGTGCTTGGTAATGCGGTTCATTAGGACGTGTCGTACACGACTTCCGGACCCTCGTCCGGCAAGATTTTTGCTCTCACACGAAAATTATCGGGACAAGTTTGCGATAGGTCGATCAGAAGGTAACTGAACGGCGTTCTACACGCGTCCGAATATATACGCGGTAGAACCTGCCCTCTACTGCCCCCAAAGAGCTGTCGGGATAGCACTTGGAGTTGATCGGCAATCCTAACTGAGCGGAATATAAGTAAGGCCGAAGAATTTAGGCTTATTGTTCTAAAGTACGCGTCTTGGAGGAACATGTTCTGCGTGATGAAAATGACCGAAGCATTATAGTGATGAGCAGCTCCGATAAAATATTCGCAAATGTCTTTGAGCTTAGTTTGATTGGCGAGAAAGTCGTCGAATATGATCAGCGAGTCTCTTTCGGGGTCTAAATTTTGCGGGATCTCCTTGGTGAAAATGACCCCGCTCGTGCCCGAAAACCAGCTCTGGGGAAACACGTAGACGTAGTAGATGACGTGAAACTCTTTGTCGAACATTTCTCTTCTAAATCGCAACAATTTGCGAATGTACGTGCTTTTGCCCGATTTAGAGGATCCAATCATCGTGATTGACGCCGGCGTTTGGAAACGAAATTTGTCCAGGTCCGAAGACATGTCGGTGACCTCGCGTGCTACGCTCATAAACGAGTGGAAAGGAGGCATCGCAGACACGTTTCTAAGTACTCACGCGAAGCACATTCCCGCGCGGCGCTCTTTAGCTTCGCGATAAATGCTAATTTAAACACGCGTCGCAACACTGCGGTTCATAGCGACGCCCGTACGCGAGCAGCGATTAACAGTGAATAAGCAACGAAGGAAAAGAAAAAAATAAGCGGAGGCTCTCCAAGGTCCGAGTTGACCGCTCGCTTCAAAGTCGTCTAGCAGGACGTATATGCAGGTTTGGACATGTCTCGAAAGTTCGGAATGCGATTTTTTCTTATATGCAAGTTAAATACGTTGTTTTGACGCTGGCTCGCCAGCTCTTTTGTTTTCAGTCTTTTTGTGGCTTTATTTCAAAATCAGGTTACAGGGCGGAGCAGCAGGAGAGCTTTAAAGCGGGAGAGGAAAATTGCTTGCGCACGAGTATGGAAATGTGTGTGTCGTTCCGTCGGTAGTCGCTCGCCGAGAAGGTTTGGATGCACTCGCGGAGCGGTACACCGCAACATAGGAGCGCACCGACGTAGAGACAGTAAAGTCCGCACGTGTGCGACAGAGTCCCTTGAATTCTTTTCTTGGAGTAGAAGAAAGTCGCTGCGCCTCCGATGAAGTCGTAAAATTCCTCGTGAATCGGAATCATTCCGAAACTGTCAAAATAACTAATTGCACTGTCCTTTGGGCACACGTAGAAAAGAACCCAGTGTTCACCGAACGAAGACCTCGGTGCCGTATTCACTACGTAAAGACCGGGTGACGCTGTCTCTTGACCAATCTCGTCGCACGCGAACGTGCCACGAAACCAGGGACGCGTGCAATGATTTCCCGCGAACATTGGGTAAAATTCGTGCTCTTCCATTTCAGCCGGCAAACTTGACGTTTCTCTCCTTGTCAATTTCCAAGACGCGAGGCGTTTCTGACATAAAGAGAATAGTGATGGCTTTAGTTAGATCTTGCTTGAAGGTCAAGGTGAGTCTCACGTTCGCCGTGGAGATGGGACAAAGACTCTGCTCTTCCCTGTCCGGAGTCAAAATGTAGTAGAGCAGAAAGGAGTCTTTCGAGAAGGCACCTTTAGAGTAGGGGACGTCTCTTCGATTGAGGCGGTGTTGGAAGCTCATATAGGCCTTCATGTAGAGATCCTGAGCAAAATCAAACTGCTCCGTCTGCTGGCAGCCACCCACGTCCAGGACCGCCGTTTTCAGGTTGAAGTGCTCGAGCTTGAAGGGGTCGTGCTCGCGACTTCCCTGAAACGCCTCGCTCTTCACGAAGGCGACGAGGAGCTTTGACGGCACTCGATGCGGATACAGATCGTCGAGGACAATGTGCGACACACCGGGAGAAACGGTTCTGGTCTTGATCTCCACCCCACGAAGTAGATAAGTCGCGGGAGAGGACTGCGTCTTTCGATGCCCACAAGCACCGTCGGGGCCACTTGCACGCGTCGAATGTAGAGCACAATGCGAGGAAGTTGGACGACGTGCTTCTGGGGAACCGTCGAAGCGGCCAAGAGCCTGAAATCTTCGGTATTTTGACGCAGCACGATGCGAATATCCACCCCGTTCAAGAGAAGCTTGTCCTGGTGACATATGTCACTCATAAGAGGACAAAACAAATCACAGAGCGTACTTCCTTCGGTTCGTTTAAAACGTGCCATAAGGCCCTTGGCATCGGCGGGAATGTCGAGCTTTTCGGACGTATTTACCGGGTCTTTTTCGTACAACATCGCAGAAAGAGAGTGATCCCTACTGACCTGGTTTGCATGCAGGAGGATATCGAGATAAGAACGATAAGCATAATTTTCGTACTGGCTCACCAAAGTCTGGTTCAGATACACGTGTAAGTATTGAAAAAGGGAGCTTCCAAATGCCTGAACCGGTATGACCTTATCGTGCGTGACAGTTCCGTCCAAGGCGGTGGTGCTCGCGGGATCGCCATTGGCTCGCACGATTTTTGTCTGGATGTGCAGGAAGCTTGATTTCAGATCGTAGAAGTGAGGTCCTAGCGAGGAAACGTGAAATTCTAAGTCCGAAGTGGGTGTTGTCGTGACGACCGGAAAGAATTCGATATATTCGGACTTTTCCATAGCAAAAGACGTAGGCGGAAGAGAGAAGAGATCGAGCTCTCCGCTGGTGCACAGACAGGAACGCTCGTGCAGGGTAAAAATATCGCCCGTCATTTTTTTTAGGTATCGAAAAAGTCATGCACGACCTTTCGTTTCTTTTGCCGTCCAGAAACTGAACAGCACTGGCTGGACGCCTTTCTTTTATGTCCTCCGCCAGACTGCAGCTTTTGGAGGAACTCGTCTCTGGTGCTTCGATACGTGCGGCCAATTCCCTTCTTTACGGTGTCCTTCAACGAAGAACCCTGCCTCATTCGCTCTGCAATATCTCTACCCGTGGACACTAGTTTTCGACCCAGGTAAGGGGCCACTCGCTTTGTAAACACTGGCGATAGCCTCTGATAAATGTCCGACAGTAGTCCGCTCCCAACTTGGAACAGGGGCCCGGACACAAAATGCGGCAGCGGTCTTTCTCCGGAACCCGAGAAATTTTCTAAACAACACGGTGGGGACTTTACGTGCATTTTCTAAAATGAAGAGTGGCTGCAACGCGACCCGATCCGTCCAGAAATGGGATGTAGCTTCCTCTCTCGCCAACAAGCTCGAGACAAATGGTGCTAACTTCTTTTACGGTCACCTTCTTATAGTGTGGTAGATTAAAAGAATAGGATATCATTTCGTTACGTTTTGACACTACGAATGGGACGACTCTCAAGAGAGGAGCTTTCACGTCGCCGACGTGCTCCGCTTCTATGATATCGCAATAGGTAAAAATGTAATTGCTGGGAAATAATATCACATCACGGTCTGCCACCGAGAAGGAAGTATACACGCTTTTCTGACCAAAGCCAAGCATGTGGGATAGGTGAGCGTTGATTAGGATATACCCACTGTGGTGCAACTGTAACTCTACGACTTTGATGTATGGATTATAACGAAGCAATATTTTGGAGGAATTGAGCTTAAGATGAGACTGGTACGCGCTGTTTATCGCGTTAATGAGATCTTCTGGCGATTCGTAGAAGCCCTCGAGGATCTCAATTCGGTCCTGTGTCATCACGTGCTTAACCCTCGTCAACTCTACCTCGACCTCCCGATCGAATGTATCTTCCTCCACGGGGCTGCCTTCCATGGGCTGACCTATTCCAAAAACGATTTCTGCAAATCCGAGTTTTTTCGACAATGTAGGGGACATGCGCAGTGCGTTGTTTCTCTGGAAGCCTATAGAGTAACATTTTTCTTTTCGCTCGAAGCTCGTCTTGGGACCAAAGAGCTCTCGCAGGGCGCTTTTCATCAGCGCGGCAAAGTCTTGCTTTGGCTGTATTCGTAGCTTTTTGGTGCCTTCCACTTTCCCGGCATCCGTGGGTCTGACCAAGTACAGCACGTTAGATGGGCTCGTCACATTCTTGATGCTAAATGGGAAGTTCAGTTCTTCTAGGGCTACCTCGTACGGTTCGTTTAATATAATAGGTTGAGACAACTGTACCTTGAACTTGCTCAAACTATTGTCGTGAAAAATGTCCGACGAGGCATTTGAGAATAGATTCACGTAAAACTGATCCCTCATTTCGCTTCTTGCCGACCGATCTGTACGTTGGTCGAGAGCAGACTGACCGGACCGCTATCAGGGTCCAGTCTTTTCTTTAGCAATCGTAGGAGAGAGAGACACACACACACGCAGTCATCCTATAGGGTTAGTTATTTTTTTTCCACGAGTCTAGAGTATCCACGGTGATCAGGCGATATCGAAGGACGTCGGTGGCCAGGCAATGGATGTAGGTGGCTTCGATGTGGTGCTTACAATGCATCGCGCGTTTGATGGTCTTCAGCGTATCCGAGATAAATTCCACCACGTTCGTCGTCTCCGATGCGGTCACTTTGGTCAACACCTTGCCCGACCAATGGGATAAGAGCACAAAGGGCTGCTCGTGGGACTCCCACTCCTTGTCCCGCACCTTGTAGCTCTCGTAGACCTGGGATATGATCCTGAACACAACGGGGTCCACTTCATATGGAATGAACTTGCCAAAAACTGTGAGGCCCACCAACATATCGAACGCAGACACAGAGAAGTTGTTGTTGGCTTTTCGATGTGCAGCGCAGGCTTCGACACCGCTCGATCGAGTGTGTTGATCTTCGCAGCCATCCAGACGTTCACGCACGAGCATCTTGTCAGATCGAGCTCCGTCGCACGAGTGAGGGTCCGAGCCCAAATGCAGTAGCTAAGGGGGCGCCACGAGGCTACAAGTCCGCGAGCAGCGTGTGAATCGTGCGCGCGCGCTCGAAATCACGTGATAAGAAGACGGGCAACGCCCAGCGATTCAACTAACATTACACGACCATCGCCACATGACCTGCGGCAATGTCGTACCCTGGTTTTCAATCGTATTACAAAAGCCAGATAGCGGGAAAGCACGTGATCTGGTTTGCACACACACGGACAACTAAGACGAGTTAAGCCCTCTGGGAAGCAATGTGCTTCTAGCTCAGGGGGTAGAGTGTCGGGCTCCTGTGCACAAGGTAGCGAGGTCGATTCCCAGCCGCCGCAGAACCTTTTTTAGCGGATAAAAGTCGGTTACCGCGCAGCGATTCAAATAATATCACGTGACCGTCATGGATGGATGGATGGATGAATAGGCTGAGCCCTTTGGATCGGGCGGTAGCTTACGCCACCTAGCCATTTTGTTTCACCATTTAAGCTTAGAATATTTAAATGTGAAATCTATATTCACTCCGCAGTGCAAAGAAAGTGAGGCTATGAAACCCCCTTGCCATCAGTGGATAAGAAAATACCTAGTTTTCTCTCGATTTCTGCCACCATTCACTTAATCTTTGCTTGGTAATCTCTACAGTCTTGAATTCCACTCTCCCTTCGCTGTCTCTAAAACCCAATGAGTTTATTAAATCTATGTTGTCTTCGGTAGGCATAGGGTGAAGCCCTTTACAGTAGAGTATCAAGTGCTCAGCCGTCTCGTCCTCCTCTCCACAAGCAGTACACACTGTATCAATTTCCTGGTACTTCACTCTGTATGTTCTGGTTCGCAGAACACCCATTTTTGCCTCAAACAGCAATGAGCTTCCCCTAGAATTGTCATAAATGCTTTCTTTGGCAATAACTATTTTGTTTAATCTATAGCTTTCCAGAGCCGTCTTTGTCTGCATTCCCTCTAGCCACCAATCTCTTTCTGTGGCCTTAACTTTCTTCTTAACTGAGACTTGCTCTTCGGTATCTTCGCTATAGCCCAAAAACTTTCCTCTTAATTTCCTTGTGCGCTGTCTCCACTTTGTGTCTACACTCCTCATGTATAAATAGCTGAAAACCTTTCGTGCCCATTGCTCCCCGTCCATTTGCCTCAACCTATCCTCAAATTCTACCTTGCTCACCGCTTCCCTGCTCTCAAATGATGCCCATCCCATGTCTCCTTGTACTCCCTGGTTTGGCGTTTTGCAGTGTGCCCCCAAAGCCAGTCTACCTACTCCGCGCTGTTTAATTTCTAGTCTCGCATGCACTTCGGATCTCATGCATAGCACTGCGTTTCCAAAAGTCAAGCCAGGCACCATGACCCGTTTCCAAATCTCTCTCACCACCTCATACCTGTTGTAATTCCAAAGTGCTCTATTTTTCATTACAGCTGCATTTCTGTTGCCCTTACCTATTATATACTTTTCATGGTCTCTGAGATATTCTGCACCATCACATATCCATACTCCTAGATACTTGTATTTACTAGCTCTCTCAACTGTAATATTCTGTATCTTCAGCCTCTCAACTTCATCTTCGTTAAAAATCATGACTGCCGATTTTTCGCTACTGAATTCTAAACCTAATTCCTCTCCTTCCCTACCACAGATGCTCATTAATTCCTGCAACTCTGTCCTGTTGTTAGCCATTAGTACAATATCATCCGCATACATCAATCCCGGTAAG
The DNA here is from genome assembly GCF_016920785.2 of Ixodes scapularis. Classification (NCBI taxonomy): domain Eukaryota; kingdom Metazoa; phylum Arthropoda; class Arachnida; order Ixodida; family Ixodidae; genus Ixodes; species Ixodes scapularis. The sequence continues at coordinate 86,410 of NW_024610010.1, forward strand.
GATTGCTGAATTTTTTGGCCTGGCTTACTGTAAGAAAGGTTGAACCCAAGCCCACTCTTCTCTAGTCTATCCTCCAATCCTCTCAGATACAACATAAACAGCAAAGGCGATAACGGGCACCCCTGCCTAAGGCCTCGTCTTATCTCTATTTTCCCTGTCGCCTTTCCTTCCCATGTTATAATCACCTTGTTATCTTTGTAAATGTTCCTTAATAGTGCTGTTAGTCCTTCATCTAGGTTTAAGTTCTCCATTATGTCCCACAGGTTTCTTTGGTTCACATTGTCATAGGCACCCTTGATATCCAGAAATGCCAGCCAGAGCTGTCTGTTTTCTTTTTGCGCTATTTCTATACACTGTGTTAGAGAAAATAAATTGTCCTCCAACCTTCTTTGTTTGTGTCATGTGACATCACGTGAGCGCCCTCTATCGGACGCAACTCAAACCCTGTGTGAAATCACGTGAGCGCCCTCTGTCGGACGCAAGTCGAACCATGTGTGACATCACGTGAGCGCCCTCTGTCCGACGCAACTCGAACCCGTGGAAGATCACGTGGTCGTGAGCCGTGGTGACGACATCTCTGTACGTGTCTTTCCCACGCTTCTGACACGCGTACGTGACTGATAACATCGGCTGTTAACACCTTGTTAAGCATGTGTTAACATCCTTAACGAGGTGTTAACATTGGCTACGTGACCTCACACCTATACCACGTACGTGACTCGAGGGCGGGACCTCGATGAGGTCCCATTGGTCACTGGCTATTGCCCTGTGGGCGGGGCCATCCATGCCCACCATCCATGCCTGTCATTGGTCACTCGGATGGGAGAGGGGGCAGTGGCCCCGCCTCCTCTCTGTCCGATCACTGCTCTGTGATTGGACGGATTGGGCTTGGCCCCGCCCTGCTGCGATGTGATTGGTCGGATCGGGTTTGGCTCCGCCCACCTGGGCTTTGAGTGACAGCTGTGTGAACTGTGCATATTTACTACTACTCGTTTCATCGAACGCAGTTTCATCGAATCGCGAAGGGCCGCTTCATCGAATTTCTCTGCACCGCGGTTTGGGGCACAACGATGAACTACAGATGTTTTACTTTGCATTTGTTAAGACTAAGGTAGTCACTTGTGAAATTGTTCTCAAGGTGGTGTCCAATTATTAGAAATAAAAACAATTGGATATGCCACTTGTTGAAAAGCTTTACTCATGTGCATGACTGAAACCAGGACACCGCAGGTAAAAGACAGACGCCTAAAACACTTTTAAGTTCTGTGCCGTTTTTTACCTGCTGTCTCGGCGTTTGCAGTAATGTGTAATTCACACCAGCTCGTTTGCACCCTTATTCACGAAAAACATTTACTACTATGGCAGCACGCTAATAATATAACGATACTTTTTCAGGAGAGTACGAAAAATAAAATATAACGATACTCTGATTATCAACTTTATGCTCAAATTAAACTTGGCCGAGGCTACATCCACGCGCGGCGACGTAGCCAAGTCGGGAGGAGATAAGGCTCCATCCACGCAAAAGGTCACGTGACTTATAATTTAAAGACATTTGTCTTTTGTGCACATATTATGCTTTCTTATAAGTAAATATAGGATCTAAAAATAAAGAGGTTGCATTTTATTGTTGTTTTAAAATTAATATATCACGTGACCTTACAAATTCTTAGACAATTTATGAATGTTTCACTGTTTTCTAACACTAACAGGAAATAGCATACGTAATAAAAATAGTATCAATAGATATCTTTATATTTATGTTGTCCAGGAGTCACACACACGTGCAGCGTGCGTGCCATCCGTGCGTGTGGGCGTGCAGCCTGCAGCCATGTGGTTTTGGCTTGGTTGGCTTGGCGCGGGTGCGGCCTCCGGTGCTTTCGTCCATGTGCCCATCGCTGCTGAGGCGAGGTGGCGAGGCTTCGCCGTGTATGTGATTGGCTTAATTTGTTTAAGGCGTTGTAGTGTGAGCTTATGCGCATCGAGGGGGGCAAGTGCGAGCACATCGCTTCGTATGTTCTTGACTTGGCGCGCACGCTGGCTATCTCACAAGGATTGTGCGAGAAGGGAAAGCATGCATTAGACTCAGTGATAACAAACCTATTCAATCGAGACAACTGGGTAAAAGATTACAGAAACAGTTTATTCCATGACAAATAAAACAGTAGCCGATGCATAGATGCCACTCGTCCACGAGATCACCGATGAACACGAAGCCCTTTTTGTGGCAGAACTCCTGCGCGAGCAAGTTCACTTCTCTGTGCCGATCATTCAACGCCTGTACCACTGCACACTGCCTACGCTGACACTCCAACGAAGAGAACCTGCTCTCTCACCTCGGAAGAAAAGGCGATCTGCGTCGTCAAATTGCGTTCCAAGATCTGAGCGGCCAGCCGACGGTACTTGTCAACGTAAGCGCTGGCACAAACGCTGGTATTGTTTGTGCCAAAAATCGAGCAGGGCGTCTGACACCTTGAGAAACAAAACCTTGATCCTATTGTTACTAAACACCCGCACTTCGACAGCAACCCGGTAATTCGATGTGAAATACTGGGACAAGTATTTCACCATCGAATCCCCGGCAACCAAAACTGGGGGCATATCAGAAGCGCGACCGTGCGAATACACAAAGGGCCCAACTTCTTGACCACGAAAACAATAAAAAACATATATATATATTCTGGGTGTCCTATTGCCCCTGCCCGTTCGGACCGCGCTCCGCTCGCTCACCGAGAAACCAGACGACACCAGCCGACAAAAGAAGAGGTTTTATAAATACAGTTCTCTGCTGTGCCGGTGGCTTGGCCTCCCCGGTTGTGGTGACCGCCGCTGCTTTGCAATTCTGCCTCGATGGTGCAGGCCCTGGTATGACGTGAAGGTCTGGGTCCGCGACCCCGCGATGGAAAGGCTTCTGTCCTCGAGCTCCGCCGGATTCGACTGCCTCGCCCGTGCTGTCCCGTCCTACCTCTTCCTTTTCCCTTTTTCTTCTGGTCCCTCGCGCCTCGCCCTATGCCTCTCTTCTTCCTCGTCCCCTACAATATATAATAAAAACAACACTTCAGAGAAACCCGCTTGGGGAAGACCAGGCAGGAACAGCAGTCCGCGCACGGCAGGAACGCAAGGAGCAGTGGCCACCGAGCACATGGCAAAACAATAGGAGACAAGACCGTAGGTTGATTGCTGCGTGGACGGAGAGAAGGCGGAAGGAGAACTGCCTCCGTCCACGCAAAAAGTGACGTAGGGCGCCGGAAGTGATGTAGTGCGTGGATGGAGCCTTTTCTCCTCCCGACGTGGCTACATCCCCGCGCGTAGATATAGACACTCCCATTAAACTTATCTGCTTATTTTTTTTTCTAGTTATCAAATTTTATAGAAAAAAAAGCTGCACAAAGAGTCTGCCGACAGGTCACCTGCAAACAGGTTCCAGCGAGCAAAAAAAAAAAAAGATCAGAGTTGGAATTGAATGCCTTTTATTTCTCAACACTATAGGCTTCCGTGTTACAAGTGCACACTCTTTAGTGTTTGAGATGGTGAGCAATCGCTCTGAGAAAATCTGGTACGCTCATGCTGCGTCGATTTTGGCACAGAAGAGCGATCCTTTCGTTTCCTTTTTTTTTGGTCGTCTTTTTCTGGCGGGGCGGCTCTTGGCTCCGAAACATTCTCTCCAGCTTGTCCTCGGTGGCCTTGTGTTCGGCGGCCATGCAGACCAGGAATTTCCAGATCCCTGGGTGTGCACGTCCCACCACCTTCAGGAAACGCGCGTGCCAACTCTCCACAGAGTTGTTTCCTCTCGGCTGGCCCTGGTTCATGAGCGGGTGTACAGATTACAGGTCAGGGGGAATAATCTTAAGCGGCGCGCGCAAACCAGGCCATTGGGAAGCGTCCGGGGTTTCCCAGCCACGTAGTTCTTCTCGAACCATTCAGGAGCGTAGCTGCCTGTGCTGGAAAGCTGGGCTTGATCTCTTCATACCCCTGGATATAAAAAATGGAAAACTAATAATTGCACCTCCTAGAATTTTGACTAAAAGTACGAAACTGCTAATGAAACGGTAATGCGTACGCACCAGACGTATTCGGTGAGAAGGCAGGAAGGATAGCGCGCAGAGTTGCCGCACTGAGCTCGCAAACGTGGCATCGTTCACGTACAAGGTCTGAATTCCTGTCTTCTGCACACGCCGGAAGACATTTTGAGACAAATGAAAAAAACAACCGTGGAGTACGCTGGCTTGAAACACGGGACGCAACGCGTTAATTGCAGCCAACTCAAAGTCAGTTACAGTAAACCCCGGAGACAAGGGGAGTCCATGGCGCCCGGCAATGTCGACAAGAGCCTGCGTGATGAATCATGAACACAACATTAGAGTGTGCAAATAAAAATAAAACACACAATGTTTAGCTATTATTTTACGTTAGCATATACAGAGTGCTTGAAATAATGTGACCAGACTTTGTTTAAAAGAGAGCGCGAGTTAGACGAGTGCCGTCTTTACTATGGATTTATCGGGTTATGGGGATTTTAGAAGAAGGGTAATCGCCGTGATATGTTGAATAATTACTTAAATATCTTAATTAGATTTTTAATTACCTCGCATTTATCACATATATGCTCTGAAGCAGCGCTTGGCATAAAGAATTCTTTTGAATAAAATCAAACGCCAGGTATAGTTATCGACGAACAGCTGATGACATCGAACTTACATTGAAGAGGTGCAGGTAAGCAGTTTCGGTCTTCGAAGATAACAGGCTATAAACCAGAGGCAAAGTGACCGTGCGCCCTCCGATCAACTTGACGCCGTGGAATGTGTAAAGCTGATAAAACTGGCGCGGCACAGTCTTAAAGGTCCCGTCGCACAGAACCATTGGCGACTGAAAGAAAAATAATAATTAGGATGGACAGCGGTACACACAACCCGAAGTCAGTCCCTCCACGTGTCATATATGACCGACATATTTACCTGTGAAAGCTGGCCTAGACTCTCCACAGTCGCAAAAACTATGACGCGCGTTCCGTCTGGAGCCGTGTCGTCCAGCTGCAGGAATTCTCGTTCCCCGTCAATTTTGTCGAAAGGGTCAGCAATTACCAGACCGGCCAAGTTGGGTGGCTCTGGGGGGAACATTCACGCCCTCTTCCTGCGTATAGTTTATCCTAGAGCGTCCGCAGCTGGAAGTGACTGGCGCGCCTCAGGATTCATGGCCCCACCGATTTGCTGTGGAAAGACAAGATGAAAAGCGTTATACACAAGCTAACTTGTGGTTATATTTATGCAGGATATTCATCACATATCGCACTGATATATATAACGGGACTTGTATAATGGGTATTGTTACGAGTGTGGGAAGAAACGAACACACGTCTGAGCCCGCTGACGGTCTGCATCACACTACCACTTTTTCTTTTTATTGGCATTGTTCTCTGCCACTATGGTTTCTGGTGGCGCTAGTAGACCCTTAACATTCCTCCCCCCTTTAAAGTGTTCGCTCATTGCTCATGGGGAGTAACGCTGAACGGGCCGTCTGTCTCTTGCGCTCCGTCTTAGAGCAACGGGAATCGGTTCAACGATGACGGGTGTGTCGACCATGGTTTGATGCCCTGGAGGGTAGGTTTCCTCTGTCGATGTAGACTGCTCGTCGGGTCGAGCCTGGTTCTGTGAAGTCGGCTCCGTCGGTTGCGAAGTCAGCTCCGTCGGTTGAAGCACAGAAGACTGTTCCTGAGGATGGGTGTCTGGCTGCGGTGGCTGTTGTATGGTGTTTGGTCGAAGATGGTCACCATGCCGATGCCAAGATGTTCCCTCTGGAAGTTTGAGCTGAACAGAGGAGGCACTCACTGGTCCAACAACGGAAGCGGGCACCCAAGGTGGTCCGGGTCTAAAATTGCTTGCGTACACTTTTGTCCCGGACTCCATCAGTGATACCCGACGGCAACCTTGGTCAGCATGCATTTTCTGCTTGAGTTGCTTCAACTGAACGGTAGTTTTCAGGCTTGGATGCATTAAGTCCAAAGGCGTCTTTATCTTCCTGCCCATGAGCAACTCACAGGGCGCGCGGCCGGTCAAGTCGTGCGGCGTCGTTCTCTAATGGAAAAGTACTCTGGCCACCTGGGTCTTGAAATCGCCTGGTGCGCTTTTCTTTAGCTTGTCTTTGATTGTTTGTACCACTCGCTCTGCTGCTCCATTGGAGGCGGGGTGGTACGGTGGAACCAGCATTCGACGGATTCCGTTCCGACTTAAAAAATCAGCGTATTGGCTGCTGACAAACGCTGGTCTATTGTCGGAGACGATGATGTCAGGCAGTCCATGTTGGGCGAAAACTGTCCTAAATACAGAAATGGTAGCATCTGTCGAGGGTGAACGAACAGGATGAACCTCCACCCACTTGGAGAAAGCACCTACCATGACGAGAAAATAATGGCCCATGAAGGGGCTTCCAAAGTCTACATGAAGCCTAGACCAGGGCTTGTCGGGAAACGGCCATGGAGTAATTGGGATGCCGCGAGGGGACTTGCGATATGTTTGGCAAGTAGCACAGTTTTTTGCTTGGTCTGTGATGTCGCTGTCACTTCCAGGCCACCAGACATGCCATCTGGCAATCATCTTAGTTTTTTCAATTCCAGGATGTCCAGCATGCAGTAGTTGAAGGACTTGAGCCTGCATGAGCTTGGGCACGACTACACGCGATCCCCACAAGAGACAGCCCTCGTGCAGGCTGAGTTCATTGTACCTTGCAGCAAATGGGACGTAGTCTCCTCCCACTGGCAGCGGCGTCCCGGTGAGGACAGCGTGGACAACCTGGGAGATCACGGGGTCTCTTGTTGTCATTCGAGCAATAGCTGTAGCTGATAGAGCATCAGGGTAGGCCCTGTCAAGCATGAACACGTCGGCTGGCGTCGAATCAGGTCTTTCGTTCGTTGGAAGAGGCAGCCTGCTCAGGCCGTCGGCATGGCCTACCATCCTTCCAGGCTTGTAGGTTAGCTTGAACTGGTAGCTCGAAAGGGTCAGCGCCCACCTTGTAACTCGTGGAGACGCTTGACATGGCACGCCTCTGTCGGAGTTCAACAGTCCGAGCAACGGCTTATGGTCGGTCACTGCTGTGAACGGTCTTCCCCAAAGGTATTGGTGGAACTTGCTTACACCGAAAACCAAAGCCAGGTCTTCTCTGTTCACTTGACTGTAGTTCTGTTCAGCAGGAAGTAGCCGTCTTGAAGCAAACGCTACTGGTCGCTCCACTCCATCACTTCCGATGTGTGCCAGCACAGCACCAACGCCATAAGGCGAAGCATCGCAGGTGAGTAGGAGGTCCTTTTTTGAATCGTAATGCACTAGAATGGGTGCAGTTGTCATGAGTTTCTTGCTTTCAGCGAAAGCCCTCTTTTCTTCCTTTCCCCACGACCATTTCTTGCCTGCCATCAGTAGAAGGTGCATTGGCCGTAACGTAGACGAAATGTTTGGCAAAAAACGTCGGTAAAAGTTGAGCAGTCCAAGGTAGCTCTGAAGCTCTTTCACGTTGCAAGGAGCAGGAGCGTTGACGATCGCGTCCACTTTGTTTGGGCTTGGAGTGGGTCCCTGCTTGCTAATGATATGGCCAAGGTACTCTACTTCAGGCTTGAAAAATTGGCATTTCTCCAACTTCACCATAAGGCCGACATCTTGAAGCCTCTGAAGAACAGACTTGAGGTTCTTCACGTGGTCTTGATCGTCAACTCCCGTGACAATGATGTCGTCGAAGTAGACCGCAACGCTTGGTAAGCCACGGAAAAGATTTTCCATTTCTCGTTGGAATATTGCTGGAGCAGAAGAAACTCCAAACGGAAGTCTTGTATACTGGAAGAGACCCATGTGGGTGTTGATGGTCACAAACTTGCGACACTCTTCAACCAGGGGCACTTGCTGGTACGCATCTCGCAAATCCCGCTTTGTGAACTTGGTTCCCCCTGACAAAACAGCCCACAGTTCTTCGACGCGTGGAACTGGATAGGTCTCTAGAAGAGACCCAGGATGGACTGTTACTTTGAAGTCCCCACATATCCGCACTCGACCATCCTTCTTTTGAACAGGGACGATGGGAGCTGCCCAGTCAGATGTCTTCACTGGCTCAATAACACCCTCACGTTGTAGTCTCTGGAGCTCTTGGGTGACTCTATCACGTAATGTAAACGGCAGTGGACGGGGCTTGCAGAATTTTGGCGGAGCCCCTGGAGTCACAAGGATCTTCGCATAAATCCCCTTGAATGTGCCCAAACCTTCTTCGAAAACTGTAGAATACTGACCTATGAGGTCCGCAACATTAGACAGGTTGTTCACTGGCTCAAATCCTTTGAGGCTCAGGCCCAAAGCTTGAAACCAGTTGCGACCAAGTAACGTAGGTGAAGTACCAGAGGTGATAAACAGCGGAAGAACCTCACTGTGACCTCGGTAACTGACGTTGACATTTGCCTTGCCTTTCACTTGCTCGAGGCCTCCAGAAAATCCTCGCAGAAGGACGCTCGAAGAATCCAACTTGACATTGGGAAATTCTGCTTGAAACTTTTCTGCAGGCATCACCGAAACGCTCGCACCGGTGTCTAATTCCATGGAAATTGGTTTACCGAAGAGTTCAACGGTGACCAGAAAATGTGGTACTGTCGATGCTGTACCCAGGTGCCACATGTCGTAGGCGTCAGCTTCCACAACCTGACAAAGATCTTGCGGGGACATGTCGCCGTGCAGTGTGTTCACCCGAGCAGATAGAGTTCATCTTGACTGATCCCGATGAGCTCTTCCGGAAACTTTTGAATTGGGCGGGTTCCCACTCTTCTTCGAGTTGCACACAACAGAAAGGTGCCCTCGCTTCTGGCAGTAGTGACACGTAGAATGAATGCGTCGGCACCGAGATGCCAGGTGGCTTTTGTCTCCGCAGCGATAACACGATGTGTCTTCCGCCGCGTGCATTATCTTGTGTGTGGAAAGAACGCTTGTACTAGCTTGAGCTTGACAGAGCTCACCAGCATCTTTCTTTGCAGATTCCATGGCGCGTGCAGTTTGAACAGCAACTTCGAAGGTGAGGTCCGGAATTTCAAGAAGTCGGGTCTGAATCACGGCGTCATTTATGCCGCAAACTATTCTGTCTCGTAGCATTTTCTCCAGCTCAGCACCGTAGTCACAGTGCTCCGATAAGCTCTTCAGCGCTGCAATGAAGTCACTGACAGATTCCGTTTCGGAACGAACCCTTGAATTAAAACGGAAGCGCTGAACAACGGAGGACGGCGTAGGGGCATAATGCTTGCCGAGAATGGCCAGGATCTCGCTGAGGGTCTTGTCTTGGGGTGCCTGCGGCTTCACCAGGTTCCGAAGCAAAGAGTAAGTCCTTGGGTCGCAGCAGCTCAGGAAAATGGATCTCGTCTTTGCAGCAGGAACATCGTTGGCAAGGAAGAATTCGTGAACTCGTTCCACGTATGCAAGCCATTCGTCGCCTCCCCCCTCGAACGGTTCGATCCTGCCGAACGTCGGCATAGTCCTCTTTTTACCTCGTCGCCATTTTGTTGCGAGTGTGGGAAGAAAAGAACACACGTCTGAACCCGCTGACGGTCTGCATCACACTACCTCTTTTTCTTTTTATTGGCATTGTTCTCTGCCACTATGGTTTCTGGTGGCGCTAGTAGACTCTCAACAGGTATAATGGGACACGCATTTTTTGTTTCTCTCGCTCTTAAAATTTTTAGGCGTTAAAAGTTCGCGGGGGTGCATCAAGATCATTTGATGGGCTAGTAACTAGTTGTTTGAACATCAAGACTGTGCATTAAAATCGCAAAGGACTAAGAAGACAAGAAGGGGACAGAACAGGGCGCTTACTTACGACCGATGTAAGTAAGCCCTCTGTACCGCCTCGTTCTTTTCCTCTTAGGGCCGGTTGCACCAACGTCGCTTAGCGCAAAGCGGAGCTTAGCCGGGAACTTAAGCTTAGTTTCGGTTTCGTTCGGTTGCACCAAACTCGCTTATCGCTAAACCTAGCACTAAACTACGCTTAACTTAAGCGCTCAACATTGGGCGCTTTGCTTCTGGTTGTTTCTTAATCCTGGATTAAAAACATGGCGGTTGGTTTGTCACGGTCGACGCGGTGGACGAAATTGGTTGTGCAAAGTGTTTTAGGCTACATCAGCGTGAAAGTCTCGACAAAATGACTTTCGATTGTGACAAGGATGCAAAATATTGTCGTGTGAAGTGTTTATCGACCCCTATTTTCAAGTTGGCTCTCCACTTTCAGGGCGTGTTAGCCCTAACCGAGAAACGTACGGAGCTGTGGGGCTCACGTCTGTATTCCCGTTGGTTCTTCTGTCAACGAGCTTATTCGTATGTACTTACTAATTTTCGCATAGCTGTAACGTATTGTTATTTACCACCTTGTTTATTTACACTTGCAGCGCGTATCCTTCAATCTGATCAGCGCGTTGAATAGTGGCAGTACATGATCTCGGCGATCAGCTGATTGTCGACACCTCTGCCGTTTGCATTAGATTGCGGCGCTTTTAAGTAATAAAACAGCGAAAATTCAATTTCTTTCGTTTTCTGAGTTTTGAGACAATCTTCAGTGAATTTTTCTTATCTCGCGAGTAGAATCTTGGCTTCAGAAAACTGTATCGTTCCATAACTGTAACTTTTTTGGTGATCGCATTTTTTTTATATACTTTGCTTTATATCTTTCATTCGTTTCCCGAGAACGGGATGCTGTTGTTTCCGAGTTGTGCTCTGTGATGGTGTTTTCCCTTTACTTTTGTCGTTTGTTGTCATTGTGACGATGGTTGAGACTATATACCGGAACACGTTTTCAATAAAATTCAGTTGAAAGTTGCGCCTTGTGTCCTCCGTAAGTTTTTTGGTGATCGCGATTTTTTAGGAATATTTTGCTTTATATGTTTCATTCGTGGCGACGACAAATCGTAACGGCTACTATGTTAGATTCGTTCATTGCTGTGTCGGGGCAGGCTGGGGCAGGTGATGCGAAGAGACGACCGTTCTTATCGGCGCGATGTGATGTACTAGTGGGAGTTTTTTTTGTTCTGAACTCGACAGTGTGAAACTGATGTCCGTTTGAGGCTGCAGCGGGTGTTCAACGACGGTACAGTGCAGTTCTGTCACCTTGCTGATAGCAACGAGTACCGTCGATGCAAGGTCTCGTGACCTGACCTCTCGACGACTTCTATTCGACGATTTCCGGGCATTTTCGCAGCTGCCGGGGCGAGTTCGTCACTGTTTTGAACTTCATCGGTCTCAGGCTTGACTTGGTTTTAGTAGTCATCTTACCTGCCTACTTATATCCATGATGTTTTGTCTTCAGCGATGTAGTGAGTAGAGTGTCCTTCTCGCGTTCGGTGAGTTTTGGGGCCCCCGATGGCTCCTTCGCCTCAAAATGTGAGCACGAAAACTACTACCACTGTCAAAATATCCTGTTATCAACCGATATTAAACACACAATCACAGATGTAAAGAGCATTCGTGTTTATTTGAAGCTTTGACTTCTGTTATTGAAAGTTAAACGAAAAAATGATTGAATTTGGAGACCTTTAATTTGTTACTCACCGAAGAAATACAGCGAAAAGCAGACGCCGACGCCGACTACTACGGCAGTTTTTTTTTTTTTTTTTTACATCACGTGATTCCTCTCTGCCAATCGTATTCGTCGCTCTGAGCGTTCCCTAGTTGGCTCTGTTTGTCCCTAGATTCCCTACGCAAATCCAGCGTTTAGCTAGGGGCGCGTCTGTAAAGCCGGCTTAACCTTGGTGCAACCGGAATTTAAACCCGTGCTTACCTAAGCTCGGTTTAGGGCGCTAAGCCGGCTTAGGAAAGCGCCGCTTTGGGTTAAGATAAGCGACGTTGGTGCAACCGGCCCTTAGTCGTTTGCGCTTTTTATTACACAGTCTAGATGTTCACAGGGGTGACTCAGCGGCAATACACAAAACGTACCTGAAGAATCTGGACCGGTGCGCTGGTGGTTCGGAGCGCCTTTTCTTTGATGCTTGTTACTGCTTCCAGCACATCGACCCGGGTCGAGTCTGAACGGTGGCTCTCGTGGGGTTTCAACGAGACGACCTCGTGCTCCCCATTAAATGCATCGCGTACAGTAACGACACGACCCCGACATTCACCATATTGTTCACATTTCCAGTAAACCCGGCAGTCGACTTTCTTGTCAACTACGTACGCGTAGCCATCGAAACAGAGCTTCGGCTTGCCACGCGTGGTCTCCCGCATCTCCATGTCAAGAGTGCGAATCCTTACCGGGTGAACCATTCATAGCCCACCTCGAACAGGAAGCTTGTCAATCCCGGATCCTGTGTGGTAAATTACGAAGACATCGGTTTGTCTTTCAGTTTGTATTGCCCTTTATGTTTAGTGACTTCGGCCCCCAGAGTATGTTTTCTGGTAACATAAGCTACTGTTCACCACACACTTTTCACTCTCTCTTGCCCTTTGTCCCCAAAACAAGCCCAGACTGGAACCACCTCCCCTTCACTGTAATCTCTATCACCGACCATTTTGCCTATAAATTATCTTCAGGACGCCTTCTGAGGAAGGCCGACCCGCACCAGACAATAGTGAAGACCTGGGTGCACTCTGTCACCCAAGAAGACTGAACCCTTCCGGATCCTCACATAACCCAAGGTTACACGTACACGCTGTCAGACAATAAAACACTACCCGCTTCCCGAAAAGGACATCGTGTTTTTTTTGTTTTTTTTTTCTCATTTTTAATTGTTTTGTGTGACATGGGGATTGGTCATTGTTTCATAGAGGCTTTCTTCTCGAAGCAGGATATGTTCACGATGGAACTTACCTCGTCACTGCACGCTGTGATATAAACCCCCCCCCCCCAAAAAAAAAGAAAAAAAAACTGAAAGAATTAGATTCAGTTGTGTATAAAAATTTAAATAAATTACAAAAATATTACTGGCTCTAACGGCGTTCGATGAAAAGGCGTTCGATGAAACGACGTTCGATGAAACGGCGTTCGATGAAACGGCTTCGATGAAACAGCGTTCGATGAAACGGCGTTCGATGAAACGGCGTTCAATGAAACGGCGTTTGATGAAATGTCCGGGCCCACTTTTGCCCAATACTTTTTAGGACACGTACTTGGGCCGTCGTCGTGGTCTGCGTAGAATATCGTGGATGTTCGCGCCGTCACTGTGGAACGTGAACGACGCGGTCCACCAGCACCTGCCACGCACGAACAACAGTGCTGAAGCCTGTCACAGGGGATTTCAGGTGAACGACGTGCACAGAGAGCGATTGGTAATCGTACTCTCGATTTGTCATGTCTCAAGTCCACAGTTGCCTGCGCTTCGCCCACGATCTTTGACTTCCTGGCCGAACTCAAAAAGGAGCAAGCCCTCACCGAAGTGAAGTTGGCCCAAGCACACGTGCGACACGCCGCTCGGATGCCCAAACGGAAGTATCAAGACTGCAACATGAGGATTGAAAACATATACTCGCAGTGCGTTCAAAGCGACGTTTTGGATACTCTCCGAGCAGTCGCTTTTAACATCGCACTGTAAAAGAGTGAGATCTGTAATGTGTGCGTTCATGTGTGTTATTAAAGTTTTCGTTGTTACTATTCTTCCTTTTGATTTATTTTATTTATATAAAAAATATTCATACGCGAGCACATATAACGTATGTTATAAATGGTGAAACTCTGATGTATCTTTGCTCACACGGAGATGCAAAATGGCGCGTTTAGAAGAATATCGACTAACCAGCCTCTTCGACGAGTGGCGACGAAAAGGCCTCTTCGACAAACAGTCCCTCGACAAGTTGCCCTATTACCAATTGGCCTATTCGAAGAACTACCCTTCGACGAGTTGCCTTTCGACGAGTTGGCCTAGACCCCAAAACAATACAGCGTGCTCCCTGCCCAGCTCAGCACAAAAGCCCAAGTGGGTCAAGTTCGCATCCTCTGACGAGTGCTTTTGGGGGAGATCCGGCACTTAACGTCATTTCACTGATTGTTGGTATTTTTTCATTACACTATTAAAAAAGATGGCACGAACATGCCCACAAGGCCTCTGGGCATGTGCACAGGCCTTGTGTTGGATAAACACCGAGGTGTGGGGGTGACAAACGGGTCAGAGCGCTTCGCCAATAGTGACATCGGTGAATATCACATCCTGCGGCGCACCTTAGACGCATCGTCTAACTACAATCCATGAATTCCCATACGGGGAGTTCACTTTAAACGAACTAGGGACACGGATATGGGTGAATGGATAACAAAGAGAACCCACATAATGCCACGCAGTGGTCGCACCTTCTTCAAGTAGATTGCGTTCAGAAAAGCACTCAACGTTGGGGGACACTTTGTCGGCATTTTAAGAGGTCACCCAGCTCCTAGTTCGTTTCCTGCACTGTTCTCTGCTTATCGATGTTCGCTTACAGACAGTGTTGGCGAGAGCAATAAGTGCCGGACTGACAACACAAAGGAGACAAAAAAAAAAAAAGACCTCAACAGCGGGGTTAAATATACGAAAAGCAAAACAAACATGTCAACTTTTTTGTGTGTATCTACTTCTCATTTTCTTCTATTTGTTATTTCTTGACACTTAAAGGGACACTGACAGGGTATTTATGCTCGCCGTGGTTTTTAGTTGTACGTGACATACGAGAGCTCAACTACCCAGAACAGAATTTGCGACTTGAAATTCGGTTTCTTTCCGCCCGAAAACCGCCGATCAAAAACTGGCCGGTTCGAGCCTCGCTCACTCTCTTTTCCGCGGTCACGGGCCGTTTTCTAAGGTATCGATGCGACCACCAAATTTAATCAAAGTCGTGGGTCACTGAAGGCACACACTCAATATTAAAAATAGAAAAAAATATGAAACCCATTTTTTGTGGTTTCTAAAAAGCTGCAAATACGTTGATTGAAAAAAAAATTTCCACAGACAACCGGAAGCATTCTGTGCGTTCGTCGTTTCGCGTATCGTGGGACTCGCGGGAACGGCGATGGCAGCGGGCGACGGGAGTGGGACCTCTATTTCAGAACTGTCGTTCGCGGTACCGGCGAATTCTGTCTACTTTTAAAAGAGAAATTTGGGACTGATCAAAGAATTGGTATTCGTGCCGTACGACACGCCCGACCACCAAGCCGATTTGCACGAAGACGTCGCCGAGCCGTCGCTCCTTTCTCGTGGCTGAAGACATCGCTCGCGTGAACGTCAAGCACGACGTGTCTACTTCAAGTTGAATATGCACGCGTACGATTTATTTACTAGGTGCGAATGTCGCCAATGCGTGGTGGTTCCCGACTTCGACCCGGGAGTGCTTTTGCTAGAGGAAAATCGGCAGCACACTTTCCAACTTTCAGTTTACCGGCTGAATTCTTACTAAGGAAAGAGATCCACCGCTGAAGAGATAACCTAGCAGCTCAGTAGGAAAGACATCCGCTTCGGACGCGGAAGGACCGGGTTCAATCCCCCGTGGAACCTTTTTTTTTTTTTTTCAAACATTTTCTATTGTTTACATATCTTTTTTTTTTTTTTTTTTACAATCATTACTGAAGAAACAAACAGGAAAAACAACAAACAAATGTTGTGGACGACACTTCGCTGACTTAGAGTGGGCACAGCAGCCGCGCAAGGAACGCATCAAATATGCCACTCCTGTTTTTCATTCAGATGCTGCTGCACGCGCCAAGCCCGCCAGCGGAAGGGAGCCTCGTCACCACGTGCGTCGGTAACGACTGCATCATCCCCACCATCGGCAACGGCACCTCGTCATGGGCGGATCTCAAGCAGAGCCAATGGAAGCCACGAGAACTCGGAACCATGGGACACCAGCCCTACGATATAAGCCCTGTTACTGCCACTTCGTCCTTCAGTGGGCACAGCAGCTGCGCAAGGAACGCATCAAATATGCCACTCCTGTTTTTCATTCAGATGCTGCTGCACGCGCCAAGCCCGCCAGCGGAAGGGAGCCTCGTCACCACGTGCGTCGGTAACGACTGCATCATCCCCACCATCGGCAACGGCACCTCGTCATGGGCGGATCTCAAGCAGAGCCAATGGAAGCCACGAGAACTCGGAACCATGGGACACCAGCCCTACGATATAAGCCCTGTTACTGCCACTTCGTCCTTCAGTGGGCACAGCAGCCGCGCAAGGAACGCATCAAATATGCCACTCCTGTTTTTCATTCAGATGCTGCTGCACGCGCCAAGCCCGCCAGCGGAAGGGAGCCTCGTCACCACGTGCGTCGGTAACGACTGCATCATCCCCACCATCGGCAACGGCACCTCGTCATGGGCGGATCTCAAGCAGAGCCAATGGAAGCCACGAGAACTCGGAACCATGGGACACCAGCCCTACGATATAAGCCCTGTTACTGCCACTTCGTCCTTCAGTGGGCACAGCAGCTGCGCAAGGAACGCATCAAATATGCCACTCCTGTTTTTCATTCAGATGCTGCTGCACGCGCCAAGCCCGCCAGCGGAAGGGAGCCTCGTCACCACGTGCGTCGGTAACGACTGCATCATCCCCACCATCGGCAACGGCACCTCGTCATGGGCGGATCTCAAGCAGAGCCAATGGAAGCCACGAGAACTCGGAACCATGGGACACCAGCCCTACGATATAAGCCCTGTTACTGCCACTTCGTCCTTCAGTGGGCACAGCAGCTGCGCAAGGAACGCATCAAATATGCCACTCCTGTTTTTCATTCAGATGCTGCTGCACGCGCCAAGCCCGCCAGCGGAAGGGAGCCTCGTCACCACGTGCGTCGGTAACGACTGCATCATCCCCACCATCGGCAACGGCACCTCGTCATGGGCGGATCTCAAGCAGAGCCAATGGAAGCCACGAGAACTCGGAACCATGGGACACCAGCCCTACGATATAAGCCCTGTTACTGCCACTTCGTCCTTCAGTGGGCACAGCAGCCGCGCAAGGAACGCATCAAATATGCCACTCCTGTTTTTCATTCAGGTTAGTGACCGAAACTCTGGTAGATGTTACAAAAGCGATAATAGATGCTTATTCATGCTGCTGTGCCCCGAAGTGTTCTTTTCTTGTATGTCAGTATGCCCCAAAGTGTTTTGTTCTTATATGTCATTTTGTCATGGAAAAATACTGCTGATGCTCTGTGGAGACGTAGAAGTAAACCCCGGCCCCACAAAACTTGAAATAATGGTAGAACAAATTCTAGAAGGTCAAAAATGCATAACCAACGATGTAAAACAGATCAAAGATAAGCAAAATCAGTTCCAAACTTCCGTAGATGAAATGAGCGGAAGGATTGCTCGTCTTGAAAACTCACTAGTCACAATAAAAAAGAACGAAGAAGCTATCACGGTACTGCATAGCTCAGTAAACGAATTACGAAGAACGGTTACAAACCAACAAGCTGCGTTAACCAACCTTGAGGACAGAAGCCGTAAAAACAACATGATCATATTCGGAGTTCCCGAGCCTGACAACGAAACAAATGACGACGTTAGATCAAAAGTACTTGAGGAACTCTTTCGTGGTCGTCTCGGTGTGACAGTACAGACGGCTGAACGAATAAATCGACTTGGAAAGAAACGCGAGCAACGATCACGTCCGATTATAATGAAGTTCCGAGATTATAACGAAAAAATTGAGGTCTTTAAGAACTGCCATAAGTTAAAAGGTTCCAGCGTCTCCCTTCAAAACGACTTCTGCCAGGAAACATTACGTAAACGAAAACAGCTTTGGGATAGTGCGGAGACGGAGAGAGCTACTGGGCGTCGGGTCAAACTTTTTGAAGATAAACTCCAGATTGGCAGTGATTTGTATTTCTGGGATAACGAGGCCAGCTGCCGAACTAAAATAACAAAAGATAGACACGCGCCAGTTGTAAACAAGTGACGTAAGGGCACAGGAGCGGCAAAGCAGCTAAGAATAATGAACGTGAACGCGCGAAGTTTGGTTAACAAGGTCGAAGCACTAGAGTATATTCTGACGCTTCACTGTCCACATCTAGTTATCGTGACCGAAACATGGTTAAACTCAAACATACAGGATGATGAAGTAGTTCCCCCTGCGTGCAAAATTATACGCAAGGACAGACCAACACGAGGGGGAGGTGTCGCGATTATTATGAAGAAGTCAATTACTTGTCATATTATGAATGACTTACCACTCACAGAAAGTATTTGGTGCAAAATTGACTTTTGTGGCACGCAATACGTAATTGGAGCAGTTTATAGGCCGCCTGATTCCCCCTTGTCAATCATGGAATCAGTTTATGAGTATGTTGCTACTAATGTCGCTAATAAATCAAATTTCATTATTGGTGGTGATTTTAACCTGCCTAATATTGACTGGGATACTCTTGAGGCTGGTGCCACCGAGGTTAAACATGCTCAATTACTGCTTGACATGGTGTTTAATTTCAATATGGCGCAGGTTGTAAAAGAGTACACAAGAAGGGGGAACGCAGGCAGTTCGGTATTAGACCTGATTTTTGTTAGTAACAAGTTACGTGATTTTTCTGTGGATATTCATGATGGAATTTCAGACCACAATCTTGTTTTACTGAATTTTTATACCACTTCTTCATTAGATCCCATCAAACGTCAGGATGCACGCGTGTATGATTTTTATAATGCAGATGACGTAGGCGTACTGGATTATTTGGAAATGTCTCTGTCTGGTCTCGATGGAACGGGTGATGTAAACACAATGTGGAATTACTTTAAAAATACTGTAAATCATTGCTTGCAGATGTACATTCCCCAGAAAATAAAGCGCATAAATAGACAAAATCCATGGATAACACGTGACATTATTCATTTAAAACGCAAAATAAAGCGGCGACGCAAGACAAAATCTGTCAGGAAAAGTGACGTTGCCGGCCTTTCAAATGAATTAAAAGAAAAAATTAAGGAATCTCGGGAAAAATATTTCGGCGTCACCTTGCCGGAGTTTATAAAGACAGCGCCACAGAAATTTTGGAAATATCTTGCGCCATCAAAACAGAGCATAGATTGCATTGTAGAGAACGGCGTTGTCATCTCGGATCATATCGGAATGGCCCAGAGGTACAATGAATACTTCAGTTCTGTTTTTATCGATTCATGCAATTGTCCTGTGGATCTGGAGGACGACGAAGGCGTACTTGCGTCTATGCCAGACATTGATATTTCTGAGGCCGGTGTCCTTTCACTTTTGTTAAATATTAACACAAAGAAAACCGCTGGACCAGACAAGATTCCTAATGAATTTTTGAAGCGATATGCGGAATGGGTCGCCAAATACTTAACAATTATATTCAAAGCGTCACTCAGTCAACACAGCGTTCCTTCGGATTGGCTTTGGGCAAAGGTTGTTCCAGTCCACAAATCCGGTGACAAACAAAATGTAGCCAATTATCGTCCCATTTCATTGACATGCACGAGCTGCAAACTTTTTGAACACATAATTTCTAAAAGTCTTTATGCTTTTTTCGAATCAAATAACATTTTTCACAAGAGCCAACATGGATTCCGGCGCGGTCTGTCAACAGTAACACAATTACTAGGTGCATTTGGTGACTTTTCCTGCTCTTCGAACGAGAGAGGCCAAATCGACGCGGTTTGTTTGGATTTATCGAAGGCTTTCGACCGAGTTTCACATAATGGACTGATACAAAAACTATTGAAATACGGCGTTAATAAGTAGGTAATTGCGTGGATACAGGCTTACTTGTCTAACAGAACACAGTTTGTGACTGTCAGCGGAGCAGTGTCGACCACCCGCAGGGTTACATCGGGGGTCCCACAGGGATCGGTGCTGGGTCCAGTCTTGTTTTTGTGTTACATAAACGACATCGTTAATGATCTCAGCCCCAACGTTACAGCTAGGATGTTTGCGGACGACCTCTTGCTCTATGCTAGAATACGCAACCCCATGGATCAAGAAAACTTAAACACGACTATCAACTCTGTTAAGGAATGGTGTGAAGAATGGGGTATAAAATTAATCCAGATAAAACTGTATCCGCCAGAATCACTAGCAAAAAAGCGAACATCCTACCCTACACATATCGGGTTGGAAACGATCCCATAGCTCTAGTTGATCACTTTAAGTACTTAGGAGTTACGATATCAACCGACCTCACATGGAATCGCCACATCGACAATGTGTGCAGTACGGCTCGCAAAAAGTTGGGATTTTTGAAGCGAAACCTAGGCAAAACCACAAGTCAGGTGAAATTGACTGCATACACAACATTTATACGGCCCACCTTAGAATATGCCTGCGCGGTGTGGGATCCGTACCGACACAATCGAATCGAAAAATTGGAAAAAATACAAAGACAGGCTGCTCGCTTCATCCTCTCGAGATACCGCCGAATGGACTCCGTTACTAACATGCTCGAACAGCTCAGTCTCCAATCTCTTCACACCCGCCGAGAGATAGCAAGGCTAAAGGTTATTTATATGTTTTCAAAGGACTTACTAAATATGGACACAACTGATTTTTTACAACCACGTATTACTAGACCAGTAAGGGGGGTACACAATAGGGCTATGCAAGTTCCGCGAATTAATAATGACACATACAAGTATTCATTTTTTGTTAGAACAGTTGAAAGGTGGAACAAGCTTCCCGAAAGTGTTGTGAATTGTGACTCATTAACCTTATTCGAGAAATGTTTACTTGAATTATATTAGACTCTCCATTTCTGTTTATGAATGTGTAAAAGACGTGTTCTTTTCTTGGTTAGATTCATTAATAGCTTGTGTAGCGCGATGTGTACCAGTGCGGTTTTGCAAATCATATGAAATATAAGATGTACGTGTTAAGAAATGTATATAACATTGCATGATTTAAAACTGACGTTCCACTCCTGTAAAGCGCCCAGAAGGGCGCACAGTATTTACAAATAAATAAATGGTATGGGATTTCCTTTTTGACATATGCGAACTCAATCTAATCTAAAGTTGAGGCTTGGGCGAGTTAGTACATACTTCGGAATTAAGAACAGCGCGGAAAGACGAGGACCAGACAAAGAAGTGACACGGACGTAGCGCTGCGCTACGTCTGTGTCACTTCTTTGTCTGGTCCTCGTCTTTCCGCGCTGTTTTTGATTCCGATCAATGTAATCACTTTCCACAAAATGCAAGGAGCATATAAATCAGGTCGCGTCCGCTTTCCGAGGTGCCCGTAAATGTTCTACAGGAATTGCAACCAGCCATTGGTCCCGATCCCGTTGATCTTTCGGAACCTCTGTCGCACAATGCCCCTTTTTTTTCGGACGCAGGACGAGGTGAGCCAGCTCTTCACGCAACATCTTGGGTGTGTTCTTTTCGAAGCCGATCATGAAAATTCACCACGGGCACTCACTACTCATCTCCAACTCCTAAAGGTACAAAACAACTCATCTTGGAGTACAGAACAGCGAGCGGAACAAACATAACTGCAAAAGTATCGCACGGCGAACAGTTCCCGTACGCCGCATGTCGTGTCGTCTGCTACGGTGAGGAGAAAAAGAAAACCGCACGGTAGCGTGTAGCCACGTGACTTCCGCCACTCACTCTCTTCTCTCCACTTCTCCGATCTCCGTCGCGTTTCGGTTTCGATTTCGAGCAGTTGCGTCTTTTGGCTTTATTAAAAAAAATACGCTACTCTGTTGCAAAATATTAATTGGGTAGTCCTCCGACACCATAATAGAACGCCTGGCAAAAAATGAAAAAAAAAAAAAAAAAATCGGGGGTGTCAGTGTCTCTTTAATTCTGCATTGTTCTCGTAGGTCGTTTCCCGGTCTGCTTGCAACTCAGGGTGGCATCTTTACTTCCGTTAATCCACACCTTTGGTTTGAGGGTTTTTTCGGGGGAAACTTTATAGAAACAAAAGGCGCCTTTGGGAAGGTGAGAGGAGAACCTTCATTGTACGTACTTTGCGCTGAAATACGAGTCACAGTCGGCAAAGGAGCGTTAATTTCACGAGCTCAGTTAAAGTCACCGTAGCTAATCGGAGCTAACAACAGGATTCGGTTGCTCGAAAGAATGTTCAGGTTTGCCCGTCCCACGCCCACCCCACTTTATACCGAAAAACTCGGAAAATGGCGGAACGTCAAAAATGTATTTAAGATAATGAGTTCAAGATACCCGGAATTGTAACTAAAATAGAGTATTAAATACTCCCCATCAAAGGTATTTGCAAGATACCAAGATACTGCAAAAAGTACTTAAGATACGGTATCTTGAGTAGAGTATTTAAGATAGGCGCAAGTCTGGTCGGGTGAGGCAACGACAGCGCAGCGCAGCTCCACTGTAACAGCCATGGACAGTCAAGACGTTTTGTTACTAAAAAAAAGATTGTCGGCTATTTTGTTTTTAGAGCGCAGCTCTTAGACGCCCGTTTCCGGCTTGAGCGGCGTCGCCGTCGCGTAGGCTTAACCGCGGTGTGCATTATAGGTAAATTTCCCCGCTAAATTTAGCGGAAAAATTTCCCCACTAAATTTAGCGCAAAATGTTCCCCACTAAATTTAGCGGGAAAATTTCCCCGCTAAATATAGTGGGAAATATTTTCCGCCAAATTTAGCGGGAAAAGATCCCCGGAAATTCAGCGGAAAATATTCCTCGCTAAATTTAGCATAAAAAAATTACCCGCCATATTTAGTGAAAAAATTCCCCTGTAAATTTAGGGGAAAAATTCCCCGCTAGATTTAAGGGAAAAATTCGCCGCTAAATTTAGCGGAAACGATTTCCCAGCTATATTTAGGGGAAAAATTCCCCAGTAAATTTAGGGGAACAAATTTTCCGCTAAATTTAGGGTAAAATTGTCCGCTTCGTTTAGCGGAAAAAATTCTCTGCTTTGTTTAGCGGAAAAAGTCTCCGCCAACTTTAGCGGAAAAAAATTTCCCAGCTAAATTTATCGTGAAAAATCTTTCGCTAATTTTGGCGGAAAAAATTTCCCTCTAAATTTAGCGAGAAAATACCCCGCTAGATTTAGGTAATAAAATTCCCCGCTAAATTTAAAAAAAAAATATATTCCCCGTTAATTTTAGCGAAAACAATTTTCCGCTATATTTAGCCGAAAAACTCCCCGCTAAATTTAGCGAAAACAAATTCCCCGCTAAATAGACCCGTCCGGAAATCGCTTGCGGCAACTGTGAGACGCTAGTTTTGGGCGGCTTTGTAAAGTGCGACAGGAAACGCTGCTTTGGATGGGTAGAGGGGGGGAGCGGCCATTGATATGGCGACCGTCGCAGTCGGTGGTGCTAGCGCTGCTGTACCAGCCTCGTATGGCATAAGCGGCCGTGTTAGCAATGAAGATTTCAGTGCCGTGTTCATTAGCGGCGTTGTCGATGTCAAGTCGCAGGTCCCATGAATGTCAGCGGCAGCGTTCATCCTGTTCACGATAACGTCCCTTGTTTTTTCATCGGCAGCGCGGTCCTGAAGTGAAGATGTGAAGACACCGAACTCTATACACCTACCGCCATGCCGCTAGGGCGTCGGAACAAAAATGACACCCCCCGTCGGGAAAGTCGAGGCACGTGCAGTGATCCATTTTCTGTATTTGCCAATGAGATTCATTCCGAACTGGTGGCGGTGTTCGTGAACAACACCCAGTTTATGACATTCTGGTAAAATGGCGCAGACGCTTCCAGTGTGGCCAAACAAGCTTGGACGACAAAGAACGGCGCGGCCGATGAGGACCAAGTGATTGCTGAAGTGAAGCGTTCCTGACGACTCAAAATGAGTTCCATCGTTCATCATTTATTAAAACCTTGAAGGCCATTGCTGGCATTACACAAGGTGGGTGTAACTGCTGAAGAAACATATAAAGGAACAAACAAAAAAGTGGGTTACATGCTGGAAAACATTGTTATATAATGCAGCAAAAACAGAAAAAAAACACACTTAAAACATTTTTAGGGAAAAACATGTGATGAAACAGAAAAATACCCATAACAAAGGCCTCCGGCAGGTTGTCCATTGCCGGCAAGAGTGTGCGACTTTAAGCGGAAAATATGTAAAAACTTATACTCCTACCCCAAGTTTCATTGCTGAATCCTTTTTCCTTCATGGTAATAACACAAACGTTATGAATGCCCTTCGTAGATAACCAGCGCTGTGGGGTAGAAAAAGTTTGATTTTTAACCGGAAGTTGTTGGAGTATGTTCACACCCATAGAGTTATCACAATAAACGCTAGGGGCCCAGCAGCCGCTAGTGTCTACGGGACTTCCGGTTGCAAATTGAAGCAGATAGCATGCAGTCTACTTTTACAGTCTTCCTGTGTATTCCTATGGGAAAACATATGTGATATTTTTCTCGCCGCCAGGCAATAATAGAAATTAGCGACGTTTCTTTACTCGTAACGGGTACTATGTAGCTTTATTCACATTATAAAAGTGTAATTTATTTAGTTACTTTTTTTTTTATTACTGAGCGATGTTTACGTTATCAAAAATTGAGGCCCTGGTCTCTGGTGTACAGTATGATATGTCAATACAAGGTATCAATTTAAGCAAAAAGAACAATTAAAAAGTGATTGGGGATCATTCAAGCTTTAATAGCATTCAAATGACGGAAACGAAACTGAAAGTGACTGTGGCCGGATCAATAAGGCCCCAAACTGGAAATATACAGAAACGTTGAACAAATAAATATGTCAACACTTCGTTACAATCGCCACTGCTGTGCGAAGGAAAAGCACGTCGGAATTTTTCTTGTTATTTCTGGTGCTAAAGGGCTAATCTAGCCCAAGAGACAGTCAATACACGTCCAAGACGAGACCGACAGGATTGCGTGAAAAGCCTGAAAGCAACGAAAAAAATGTGGAAGTTGAACAGGTCCAGAGAAAGCTGAGGTAAGTTATAGACTAGATGGCACATGTATATTTCTTACCGTCGGTGTCGTGCTAAGCTACACGGAAAGTTTAATCCCCATACCTTCGTCTTGCATGCTACTGAAACGAATGGTGTTTTACCAAGCTTCTCTGGGTACTCTGCATACATGCGGTTCATGCTCGTTTTCCAGTGATCGGTGTATAGATGCTTTACACACGTGCCAATACAGCCGCCATGGCTGACCTTCTCTTGTCTTGCCGAGATACCGAACCGCTGAAAAGGGCATTGCCGAGCCTCCACAGAGGCCAATGCTGGGGCGAAGGACACAATAAAGTCTAACCTCATCCAAGTTGTTAATCAGCCCACTCGTGGTGATAGAATTCTTGATCTTGTCCTTACTAGCTCTCCGGAACTTACAGAAAATGTTGACTCTGTTCCAGGTTTAAGTGACCGCAATATCTTGCTCATTGAGTTATCAATTCCCGTCCTCACGAGGAACCCCACAATCAAAACAATCCGCGACTTCAACAAAGCTGATTACGTGGCAATAAATCAGCACTTGTCTTCCTTTTATCAAACATACGCCGAAAACTTTTTTTCAAGGTCGGTTGAAGAAAACTGGTTACATTTTAAAAATAAAATAAACAGTCTCACTGAGCAGTTCGTCCCCATTGTCACTGTGCGGAGCGACAGGAATAAACCCTGGTATAACAAAACACTGCGTTCATTGAACAAAAAGAAACGTTTGTATAAAAGAGCGAGACGGCTGAACGTTAACTCTGTTTGGAATGAATACTTTGCGTGCCTCAAAACGTATACAAAAAGTATTAGATCGTCAAAACAGAAATTCTTCTCTTTAGATTTACCAAGAATTTTGCGCTCTAATCCCCAGAAGTTTTGGAAAATATTTTCGCCTGGAGGCACTCATTCGATTCATCTTCAGGACGAAAATTGAGTCGCTGTATCTGAGCTTCATTGCGCTACTGTATCAAATAATTATTTTTCTTCTGTGTTCACCTGTGAAAATACCACTGATATTCCATGTTTACCCTTGTCCGACTTTGTACATATGGCTTCCATTGACATTTCAGCTGATGGAATACTTCACCTTATAGAAAGATTAAAACTAGCGTCATCTTGTGGTCCCGATAATATAAACTTGAAAATTCTGAGCAATACCAAAGTTACATCTAGTGAGTGTCTTAAATTGATCTTTTCTCAGTCACTGGAGCAAGGTTGCTTACCCTTGGACTGCAAGCTGGGCAAGGTCGTTCGAGTCTATAAAAGCGGCGATCGTAAGCTGCCCTCGAACTACCGTCCCATTTCATTAACCTGCATTGCGTCCAAACTTCTTGAGCATGTAATATCTTCTCACCTTATTTCCCCCCTAGAAGAAAATAACTTTTTTTACAATCGCCAGCATGGTTTTCGGAGGGGCTCCTCGTGCGAAACGCAACTTGTAGAGTTCACTCATGAACGTTTCACTAATACTGACTCACTAAGCCAAACAGATGCCTTGTTCCTTGATTTCTCGAAGGCATTCGACGGGGTTCCTCATCATCGCCTAATCGAAAACTTTCTTTTCTTGGCATCGACCCTCTTGTTGTCTCCTGGATACGTGACTTTCTTTTTTCTCGAACTTAGTTCACTGTTACTAACAACCATAAATCAAACTGCAGTCGCATCACTTCTGAAGTTCCTCAGGGATCCGTGCTTGGGCCTTTACTGTTTCTAATATTTATTAACGATTTACCTAACTCAATCACGTCTAGCATCCGTCTCTTCGCGGATGATTGTGTTCTGTATCGCAAAATTAATTCTCACAATAACCATCTTCAGCTTCAAAGTGATTTAAGTTTAATTTATGCTTGGTGCTCCAAATGGCTTATGTCATTGAATATGTCGATATGCAAGCTGGTTCGCTTTACTCGGAAAAAAACAACAAGCAACTTTTCATATTTTATTGGCTCCGACCTAGTTGACTCTACATCTTATTATAAATACCTCGGTGTAACGCTGACAAGTGATCTGATCTGGAATAACCACATCGAAACTATTGTGGCAGAAGCTTCCCGGACTCTGGGGTACATCAAACGAAATTTGAAAGAAGCGCCCTCTCACTTACGAAAATTGGCCTACGAAGCATATGTGCGACCGAAATTGGAATACGCATCAGCCATTTGGAGCCCACACCAAGCCTATCTCATCAGCCATCTTGAGTCCATCCAAAATCGTGCTGTTAGATTTATCCTAAACGACTATTTCCCAACGACTAGTGTTTCATCTCTCAAACGTCAGCTCGATATCCCAAACTCTCAACGTACGACGTAAAATAACACGCTTAAGATTGTTTCATAAGGTTTACCATTTTCACCCAATACTACGTTCCTCACTGCTTCTTCCTCCTAGCAGATCATCATCACGGCTAAACCAGTCACGACATGTGTCGCGGATCACTGGTCGCACTAATTATTTTAACCAATCTTTCTCGCGACACGCCATCATAGACTGGAACGACCTGCCACCTGATATAGTGGCCATTGATGACCCCACCTTGATTCGTGATGCTATAATTTCACGTTTTCACTAAGAATCAATCATTGTATTTTTTCACATCTTATGCAAGTGCAGCATTGTTAGCTGCAACACCTGGTGCTTTGTTTTTGTATTTTTTCATGTATGACCCGACCCCTCCCCCCCCCCCCCCCCCCCCCTCCTATGCAATGCCCTCGAAGAAGGACACTGACAGGGTATTTATGCTCGCCGAGGTTTCTAGTTGCACGTGACATGAGAGCTCCACTACCCAGAACAGAATTTGCGGCTCGAAATTCGGCTTCTTTCCGCCCAAAAACCGCCGATCAAGAACTGGCCGGTTCGAGTCTCGCTCACTCTCTTTTCCGCGGCCACGGGCCGTTTTCTAAGGTATCGATGCGAGTCATGCGACCACCAAATTTAATCAAAGTCGTGGGTCACTGAAGGCACACACTGAATATTAAAAATAGAAAAAAATATGAAACCCATTTTTTGTGGCTTCTAAAAAGCTGCAAATACGTTGATTGAAAAAAATGTTCCACAGACAACCGGAAGCAATCTGTGCGTGCGTCGTTTCGCGTACCGTGGGGCACGCAGGGACGGCGATGGCAGCGGACGACGGGCGTGGGACCTCTATTTCAGAACTGTCGTTCGCGGTACCGGCGAATTTTGTCTGCCTTTAAAAGAGAAATTTGGGACTGATCAAAATAATTGGTATTCATCCCGTACGAGACGCCCGATCACCAAGCCGATTTGCACGAAGACGTCGCCGAGCCGTCGCTCCCTTCTCGTGGCTGAAGACATCGCTCGCGCAAACGTCAAGCACGACATGTCTACTTCGAGTTGAATAAGCACGCGTACGATTTCTTTACTAGGTGAGAATGTCGCCAATGCGTGGTGCATCTCGACTTCGACCCAGGAGTGCTTTTACTAGAGGACAATCGACAGAAACTTACCAACTTACAGTTTATTGGCTGAAGTATTACTAAGGAAAGAGATTTCGCAGTTTCAATGTGCCCCAGTAGCTCAGTGGGAAAGACATCCACTTCACACGCGCTAGGACCGAGTTCGATCCCCCGTGAAACCTTTTTTTTTTTTTTTTTCAAATACTTTTTGATGTTTACATTTTTTTTTACAATTATCACTGAAGAAACAAACAAAAAAATAAGAAACAAATGTTGTGGACGACACGTCGCTGAATTAAATGGTATGGGATTTCCTTTTTGACACCTGCGAACTCAATGTAATTGCAAGGAGCATATAAATCAGGTAGCGTCCGCTTTCTGAGGTGCCCGTAAATGGCCTACAGGAATTGCAGCCAACCATTGGTCCCGTTCCCTTTGATCTTTCGGAAACTCTGTCGCACAATGCCACTTCTGTTTCGGACGCAGTACATGTGAGCCAGCTCTGTTTGGATGCCCAGTTTGCCGCCCCTACAAATGCCTAAACGTCGACTCGCGTATGTGATCTCTATTCGCTAAAATGTAATTCGCTAAAACGTCTTCGTTCATATAATATGGACTCGTATTAATGTTTGTAAGTTGTTTTACAAAAATTGTGCACGCAGGTTCGTGTCTGTCTCTCCTTTTTGCGCCCTCTGCGAGCAGCCGTTGGCAAAAATATAAGCGCCTTCTCTTTTTTTCGTAGAAAAAACCGTGCGCAACAAAAGTAAAAAAATAAATAAATAAAATAAAATAAAAAGACAGGCCTCCATTTTATCTATTCGGTCAAATGAACCCTTCACAATCACAACGCCGACAACCAGGCGAAGTCTAGGGAGCCTTGATGTGCGCTTTGCTAGGGTGATGCCACCCTTTGTAATACCGCTCGCCGACAAACCAGCAGCCATTTCGGTTCTGGGCATCCGTGGCGCTTATAACTCTCCCGGAAACAAGCACCATATCTCACAAGTTCGGAGCAGGGAAGTCAAGAAGCCGCTCGCTCTCCACAACATGCGCGCACGATGAAGAAAGCGCGAAACAAAACGAAAATAAAAGAAACGGGAAAACAAAACTAAAAGCCAGAGGGAACTAGCTAAACAAACAAAATGACAAGAGCAGGATGCGTCGCCCGGCCCAACCCAATACCCCCCCCACACACACACACACACACACGCGCACACACTGACACACACATCTGGAGCCGTCAACGCCGCTGCGAATGAACTTCGAGGATGGCTGAGAGCCGGAGGCAGTGGCTGTGGCCGCGGCTGCAGAGGCCGACGCCGCTTTCCGTGACCTCGGTGACTCGGTGAATGGCTGTGACTCAGTGAACGGCTGTGATTCCGTGAAGTGCCGTGAAGTCGAACTGGTCGAACGACTTCATGAACGGGATCAGTTCACGCACGTGAGGGGAACGACTTGCTGAACTCGATGAGCTCGTGATGGGACGGTGAGCGACTTCGTGAATTCAGAGTTGGCGGTGATGGGATGGGGAATGCTTCATGAACTCTGTCGGATCCGTGATGTGACGGTGAGCGACTTTGAGAATTCAGAGTTGGCAGTGATGGAATGGGGAATGCTTCATGAAGTCTACAGGATTCGTGATGTGACGGTGAAGTACTTCGTGAACTTCACGGATTCGTGAAGTGACGGTGAATGACTTTGTGAGTTCAGACTTCAGAGATTGCGGTGACGTGATGGGGATGAGTTTGTTGTCCGGTTGAACTCCGTGATGTGAATGGCCGTGACTTTTGGACGTCGGTGTACTCTGTGATGTGAGGGGCTGTGACGTTTGGACGTCGGTGTACTTTGTGATGTGAAAGGCCGTGACTCTTAGACGTCGGTGTATTCTCTGATGTGAAAGGCTGTGACTTTTGGACGTTGATGTACTTTGTGATGTGAAGGGCTTTGACTTTTGGATGTTGCTGTAATTAGTGATGTGATGGTGAGTGAGTGGGTTCGGAAATGCCGACCTAACTTGTGTGCAGTGCAGGCGAAGGCAATGCGTGACGTCACAGGAAATATAACGTCAATACGTGATGTCTTGTGACGTCAATACGACGTCACGTGATTTCATGTGAGGTCAATACGTGACGTCACAGGAAAGATGGCAGCGCCCAGGCACCGGCTGGCCTTGGCGGGGCGGGTGCATTGGCCGGAGCATGTCGGATGCGTTGTTCGTTGTCATTGGTCTCAGCGAGTTTATTTCAGATGCGGGAGCCGTCATATAAGGCCGGTCGGAAGCGACTTTGATGTTCAGCGTGGTCTCTCACGTAAGTATAACGTGGAAATACGGCGGAACGGTGTGCATTTTGCTGACTATAGACGCGACGTCTTCCGCGAGCGTGGAAGAGCGGTTAACGCACTTCACTTCTGCGCAATGGGTGCCAGGTTCAATGCCTGGGTACATCAATTTTTGTGAATTTGTTTAGAAAGTGTTTTAAGTTTATTCGAGAAGCTTCTCTATTGCTATCGTTAGTTCTAGATCAGGAAGCTCTAAGGCCGAACTACGAATGTTCGCCGACACTTCCCTTCTCAATAAAACGTGCTCCGCGTGGCTGTGGCTCACTCTTTTCGCTAGTGTTTGAACGTGTCATTTCGCCGTCATTAACGCTCGCCTTTCACGCCTGTTATTACTCTTGTTTTGACACAAGTTTGCCTTATTAAATGTTTAGCTTCCTTGTCAGTCCCCGACTCGCCAATCCATCGGTGACAATATTGCCACGACTCGAATATTCCTAGGATAAATTTTAACGCAACGTTTTTGTACTCTCGTTCACCATCGGAATCTTCGATGTCTGCAGTGAAGCATGTGCTATATATTTGAATACTCGGTTTAGCAGCGGAAACCGCGTAAGTCGTGCTTGGCAGTGTGTAATCGTGGTGCCACTTCGTTCAAATGCCCGAAGGCTCACTTTAGTTGTGCTGCGCACGGGAAAGCTGCCTTGAAGCAGGTAGTTCACGTGTCGTGCTAGATGATGATGTGGTGCACTCTCAGAAAAAAAGGGTATATTCTAACACTCCTTCTCCCATATACGACACCCGAAATGTTCAGTTGGACGTCAAGCGCGCTGCCGCCGAACCAACTACCTAGGGGGCACCTGTGAAAGCAGGTGTTTGGAGAGTGGCGGCTTCACGGACCCCGAGCCATGCGGGTTCGCGCGCCCACGTCTGGTTGTGCGCGTGGCTTTCCCGTGTCCGGGGGAAAGGGCATCCTGGTGGTTTAGCTGAGCCCGGGGTAGGTTTGGACCCTTCGGGGACCCCCGGGTGAGGCAATACACCACTTCGGCCCCCGCTTCCCGTAGACGGGTGTCCTGGCTTGGCCCGACCAGGATGATTCAGTCAGTCGCCTTTTCTTCCACTATCCCCTCCCTTCTTTCTCCTTTCTCTGCTCTTCTCTTTTTCATCCTCACATTCTTTGGCGGCAAGGGCTAACCTTGGGTAAAGACAGATACCTTTCTCGAACCACACTTGGCTATAGTTACTTTGTAGCACTGGTAGTGTAGCATACCCAGCCAAGCCATACTTGCTATGGGGTGCTACCTACCCCCTTGATGGGCTCGGTGGTGGGTGGTGCGCCACAGTTTCTGAACATCCTCCACCTTTCATGGCTTCCGCAAATCCTAAACCCGGTTCGGGACGAACCACTAAGAGGCAGCGTCCAGGACCACAGACCATTGAAAAAGAAACTGTTGAAATATTTTCAAAGTTCTTTGTTATTCACTCACATGATGAGCAAAAACCTGTAGCAAAGATGTCACCATTTATTGTCGCCAAAGTGCTACAAAACCTTGTTGGATTTTCTTACAAGGCCAAAAAACTACACTCGGAAGACCTTTTTTGTTGAAATAAATACTAAAAACCAAAGCGAAGCGCTTTTCAGACTGACCATCATTGTGGACTTGGAGGTGTCGGTGAGTCCTCACCGTACACTAAACACGGTCCGTGGTGTCCTGTCAGAAGAAGCCTTTCTTTACACCAGTGAAGATGAACTTCTTGAGGAACTAAGAAGTTCGGGTGTCGTCGATGTCAGACGCATAGTGTTCCGCAAGAATGGTGAAAATATCCCCTCAAAACATGTTATCCCCACCCCACTCCCCGAGACGGTCAAAGCCGGTTCACTCAACTGTCGCATCCGCCCGTACATCCCCAGCCGCCAGCGGTGTTTCCACGGATCACGCAGCTGTCGTGGGAAGGAGACATGTGCCAGGTATGGAAATCAGGGTCACGTGTCTGATGGTTGCGAGGCAGAGGCACACTGCGCAAATTGCAGAGGACGACATTCTGCCTACTACCAAAGCTGCCCCCTCTGGAAGCAAGAGAAGGACATCCTCGCAGTTAAGGTTAAAAAAAACCTGTCCTACGCAGATGCAAAGAAGCGCTTTTCTTTCCTTGCTAAGGGAGGTTATGCCGAGGTGGTGCGCAGGGGCTTGCACCACGCTCGGAGAGAAAGGCCACTCAGGTCTCTCCCGAGTTCTTGGTTGCCGACCTAAGGGCCCCATCCCCATAACAGAGGCAGCATGCTGCTCCCCTGGGCTAGGACGGGCCGGCGATACTCGTGTCCGCCCTCCCTTTTAAGACGCTGGCGAGGTGTCAGCATGCTCACCCTTCTCGCGGAGAGGGCGCTCCAGCTGACTTCTCTGCTCAGGACAGGCCAGCACCGGCTGTACCTGTCAACACAGGCCACACTCCTATGGAGGAGAAAAAGGAAGTACCTCAGCCTCAGTCTCTGGAGAGACAGCCAGGAACCAAGGACCTGCGTGGGTCGCATGCAGCTTCCTTGTCGGGAAACGAGGTGGAACAGATGGACAGGGTAGAACCCCTCCCCAGTTCATCAACCACCCTTCCACCCAGTTCTGGTCGTGGCCTCGGATCAGGGCCTCGCGGCACGGAACCTCCCAGGCCGGCAGGCAAGTCTGCCTGCAAAGCTCAGGAAAATACTAGCGCTTCTTGTCTGCCCCCTCGTCGACTCCGGGTTCTGACCAGGGCGAGATGAAGTGGCAGACTACCAAGAAACAAAATATAAAAAAAAAACCGTAATTCCTCCGAAGTGAAGCAACTGACTCACCTTTCCATGTGTTCCGGTTTTTTTCCTTAAAATGGCTTCAGTATCGTACAGTGGAACTGCCGTGGCCTTCTAAGAAACCTGGACTATGCAGAGCATCTTCTGAAGCAGTACAAGCCACGAGCGCTGTGCTTGCAACAGACTCATTAGAGTCCCAGTCGCACTAATTTTCTGAGACGTTACCAGGTTCTCCGAAAGGATCGCCCGGGCTCTGGCAATTCTTCTGGTGGAGTTGCGGTCGTCCTCCCGAGAGACGTTCCCTGCACAGAGGTTCCACTGTCCACACCATTTGAAGCAGTGGCAGTTCGGTTCATGCACCATAAAGCTCTGACAGTATACACTTTATATCTACCGCCTTCTTTCACCTTGAAATGTTCAGATTTTAACTCGCTGTTAGACCAGCATCCTGAGCCCTTCCTTTTGATGGCCGATTTTAATTGTCACAACCCTTTTAGGGGAGCACACGTCAGGATGCCAGAGGAAAAAAAGTGAAAGCCGTTTACAACTCCCTGTAACGCCGAATTAGAGCGCAGCTCTTTAGGAAAAGGAGGGAAGGGTACTGGGGGGTCAAGTGACCTTGGGTGGGGGTCACGTGACCTAGGGGAGTCACGTGACGATGACGATGCCGATGACGTCATCAGTAACGATGACGATGTGGATACCGATGACGTCATCAGTGATGATGACAATGACGATGCGGATGCCGGTGACGTCATCAGTGATGATGACGATGACGATGCGGATACCAGTGACGTCACCAGTTACGTCACTGGTGACGTCATCAGCGATGATGACGATGCGGATACCGGGACGTCATCAGTGGCGTCACTGATGACGTCATCAGCGATGATGACGATGACGATGCGGATGCCGGTGACGTCATCAGTGATGATGAGGATGACGATGCGGATGCCGGTAACGTCATCAGTGATGATGACGATGACGATGCGGGTGCCGGTGACGTCATCAGTGACGTCACTGATAATGTCATCAGTGGTGATGACGATGACGATGCTGATGCCGGTGACGTCATCAGTGATGATGACGATGCGGATGCCGGTGACGTCATCAGTGACGTCACTGATGACGTCATCAGTGATGATGACAATGACGATGCGGATGCCGGTGACGTCATCAGTGACGTCACTGATGACTTCATCAGTGATGATGACGATGACGATGCGGATGCCGGTGACGTCATCAGTGATGATGACGATGACGATGCGGATGCCGGTGACGTTATCAGTGACGTCACTGATGACGTCATCGGGGGTCACGTGACCCCGGGGGCCACGTGACCCCGGGAGTCACGTGACTTGGGGTGTCACGTGACCCTAGGGAAGGGATCACGTGACCTTGGGGTGACCTTGGGGAGTCACGTGACCCCCGATGACCCTTGGGGAGGGGTCACGTGACCTTGGGGTGACCTTGGGGTCACGTGACCTTGGGGTGACCTTGGGGGTCAAGTGACCTTGGGATGACCTTGGTTACGCCGACGGCGACGGGGACGGCGACGCCGCTCAAGCCGGGAACGGGCCCCTAAGAGCTGCACTCTAAAATTGTTTAGTCAGTTTTAACCACACGAAGTCTTTGTCGTTTTAATACGGGCCAGCCAACCTATTTTAGTCCATCATCTTTGTCATCAACTTCCATCGACTTTTCAATTGGTTCTTCTACTTTACTTCCAGATTTTTCCTGCAGTGTGGATTCCAATCCACGTGGAAGCGATTATTTTCCTTCTCTTTTAACCTGTAGCGTAGCCCCCTTTTAATTCATACACGCCCGCCTCGTTGGAAGCTTGACAAGGCTGATTGGGGCCTTTTCAAGCAGGCATCGCTTTAGCATATTCTTGTCTCGAAAGTCTCACAATTGACGAACTCAATCATCTTTTAAACGAGCGCATTATCACAGCAGCCAAATTGATCATCCCGCAGACATCTCAATTTCTTCCTAGGAGGCCAAAGCCCTAGTGGAATTCGGAATGTGAAGGGACTAGCAAGAAACAAAATCGGGCTTGGGGTATTCCGAGACGATACCCGACTAGAGATAACCTCATATCCTTTCGGAAAATGAAGGCCCGTGCACGCTACGTCCGAAGAAAAGCCAAACGGGAAAGTTGGCAAGGCTATGTATGCTTCTACTATAAATAGCAGTACCTCACCTAAGGAGGTCTAGGACCGAATGCACAAGACCAATGGTTCCTATCATGCCTTTAAAATCCCCTGTTTTTTTAGGAATGGAACATGCCCAGACACACTCGAGAAACAAGCTGATATTTTCGAGAACAATTTGAATATATATCCAGTTCACATCATTATTCATGTACGTTCCTTCGACACAAGCTGAAGGCCGAGAGCAATCCCTTGAAAACCTCAAAAGGTGAACAGGAGGAATATAATGCTACATTCAGCTTGCACGAGCTCCTCGCAGTTCTTCATAACACAAAGCCCTCAGCTCCTGGACCCGATGGTTTACATTATTCAATGCTACAGCATCTTCATCCTTCTACAGTCGATGTTGTTTTATATCTTTATAACCGCATATGGCAGGAGGGCTCTTTTCCTTCATCTTGGAAGGTAGCACATATCTTTTGGGTCGCGCTAATAGAGTAATGCTTCCAGCAAAGCCATATTTGTTATGGAGTGTTGCCAATTCCCTCGTTGGGCTCCGTGGTAGGCGGCACGCCACAGATTCCGAAAACCCTTTGCCTTTTTATTGCGCCCCTCTCTTCTAAACCCCGAGCAGACCGACCCCCCAAAAGGGTCCGCCCCGCTCCCCCTACTTTGGCAAACGCCAAAGAATCCGACACCTTT
Organism: Ixodes scapularis; assembly: GCF_016920785.2. Lineage (NCBI taxonomy): Eukaryota > Metazoa > Arthropoda > Arachnida > Ixodida > Ixodidae > Ixodes > Ixodes scapularis. The sequence continues at coordinate 122,524 of NW_024610010.1, forward strand.
TCACGTTTTCTTGTACTTCCTGCTGCAAACGACATCCTACCGTTGTCAAAAATGTCACCTTTCCTTGTATCTAAGGTCCTAGAGCAGACTATTGGAAAAAATTACAAGGCAAAAAAAACTTGCTGGGGACCTCCTTGTCGAGGTAGAAAATAAAACGCAAAGCACAGCATTACTCAAGTTGACAAGCTTAGGCGAGCACCAAGTTTCTGTAGCCCCACACCGCACTTAGAATACTGTCCGCGGCGTCATCTCTGAGGATGACCTCTTTCAGTGTACTGAAGAGGAAATCCTTGAAGGGCTGCGTCGGAGTGCTGTTGTAGCCGTGCGGCGTATCACCCTACGACGAGACGGACAGGAGATACCAACCCGAAATTTAGTCCTGACGTTTGAACTTCACTCTCTGCCTTCCACACTCTAAAAAAAAAGGGTATCACCTTACACCTTTTTGTCCCATATAATACACCCCAAAACTTCATTTCGACGTACAGCGCCCTATAATCGAACAGACGGCACCAAATTTTACCAGGGGCTTGATAACGGTGCGATGTAACTTATTAAATTGCTAAAGTACGTATCAAAGACTAAAGAAAGAAAACACTGAGCTTTTGCAGTACGGCCAAGAAAACTCCGATAATCTTTTTTGTAGTCAATAATACGTACATCAGCTATCTTAATAAGTTGTACCACATGGCTATCAAGCCCCTCGTAAACTTTGGGGCTGCCTGTTCGATTATGGGGCGCTGTACGTCGAATTGAAGTTTTGGGGTGTATTATATGGGACAAGGGGTGTAATAATACACCTTCAGAGTTCGTCCTTTCGTTCCAAACCCACAGTGGTGCTTTCGTTGTCAGCGTTTTGGGCATAGCTCCCGAAACTGCCACGGCCGAGAAACTTGTGCGAAATCTAGTGCCACTGACCACGTCGCTGACATATGTGAAACCGACCATAAATGCATAGACTGTGGCAGACCACACCCGCATATTCACGCACATGTCCGAAATGGAAGGAAGAAAAGGAGATAATTACATTTATGGTCAAACACAATCTCAGCGACCAAGACGCTAGAGAACAGCTTGTCTTCAAGGCAAGGAGTTCAAATGCCGAGGCAGTGCGAAGGGGACCCCCGCTGTCTATGGCATTCGTGGAGACGCAGACTTCCCCGGAAGACCTGGCATCTCCACAAAAGTCATTTTACATACGTGCGAAGACGGTGGGCAACCCACCACCTTCATGCCCCAATGAGGTTGTTGTGCCCTCTAAGGAGGGTGCTGCACCCTCCAAGGAGCCAGACGTGCAGTCACCCGCACCAGCTGGCCCTTCTGGCTGGGGTCGGGGGCTGCCTCCCCGTGCCTCTGGCAGCTCTTCAAAGCCTGGGCCGCCCAAAGGACCCAAGGTCTCATGGGATGAGAAAATGGATGTGAGCATCCCGCTCTCCGATGAAGACCTTCCTCTCTCTAGTTCAGGGTCTGTTTCCTCAGCCTCCTGCGAGGCTAAAGGACGGCCTAAAAACACTGTACAAAAAAAAAAACAAAAAAAAAACATCTTACGGATTGTGGCACCAAAAGACACATAAACTACATTTCACAATTTTTGTATAACACACTTATGGAGACATTTCGTTTATTGAAGATAAATGTCTCTCTTCCTTCAGTGGAACTGCAGAGGCCTCCTGCCTAACTACGATGATTTGAGCTATCTTTTAGAGGATCACCGGCCCATTGCACGTTGCTTACAGGAAATGCACCTAAAGACCACCCACACTAATATTTTAAAACACTTCCAGGTGTTTCGTCGGGACCGTACACATGCAGCTCACGCAGCTGGAGGTGTTGCGGTGGCTGTGCAACGTTCAGTTCCTTCTAATGAGATAGCCCTGCAGACTTCACTGGAGGCAGTGGCTACACGCATTTTGTTAGATCGAATAATTACAGTCTGTTCTTTGTATGTACCTCCCAAGTATCATGTACATATGGAGGAGCTAGAAGATCTTGTTAATAAACTTCCTTCACCTTTCGTAATTTTAGGAGATTTTAATGGACACAATCCTCTGTGGGGTAGTGAGAGACGGGATTCTAGAGGGGCCCTTGTTGAACGTTTTTTGCTTTGTGCGGGCTTGTTCCTGCTGAACACAAATGAATCGACATATTTTAGCTCAGCAACTCACACTTTCCCTTCCATTGACCTATCTATTTGTCACCCATCATTATTCCCATTGCTTTCATGGAAGGTCATACTGAATCCTCACGGAAGTGACCACTTTCCCATCATCTTAGAATTTAACCATCTTCCCATGACAGTCCCAACACGCTGTCCTCGTTGGAAATTCGAAAATGCCTACTGGCCCACCTTTAAAGTATCATCTCTTTTTGCATGCACATCACTTGACGATCTCGATATCAATGAAGCCACTCAACATATCACTCAGCACATTTTACAGGTTGTCATTCTCTCCATCCCCATGACGTCCTCGCATCT